>NC_091173.1:36579921-36879921 GCF_040958095.1 Procambarus clarkii
TTCCCCTCACCATACCTCCCCAGTTCCCCTCACCCACTACCTCCCCCAGTTCCCCTCACCCCTACCTCCCCCAGTTCCCCTCACCCACTACCTCCCCCAGTTCCCCTCACCCCCTACCTCCCCCAGTTCCCCTCACCCACTACCTCCCCCAGTTCCCCTCACCCCTACCTCCCCCAGTTCCCCTCACCCACTACCTCCCCCAGTTCCCCTCACCCACTACCTCCCCCAGTTCCCCTCACCCACTACCTCCCCCAGTTCCCCTCACCCACTACCTCCCCCAGTTCCCCTCACCCCTACCTCCCCAGTTCCCCTCACCCACTACCTCCCCCAGTTCCCCTCACCCCTACCTCCCCCAGTTCCCCTCACCCACTACCTCCCCCAGTTCCCCTCACCCCTACCTCCCCCAGTTCCCTCACCCACTACCTCCCCCAGTTCCCCTCACCCACTACCTCCCCCAGTTCCCTCACCCTCTACCTCCCCCAGTTCCCTCACCCCTACCTCCCCAGTTCACCTCCCCCAGTTCCCCTCACCCCTACCTCCCCCAGTTCCCCTCACCCCTACCTCCCCCAGTTCCCTCACCCCCTACCTCCCCCAGTTCCCCTCACCCCTACCTCCCCCAGTTCCCCTCACCCACTACCTCCCCCAGTTCCCCTCACCCCCTACCTCCCCAGTTCCCCTCACCCACTATCTCCCCCAGTTCCCCTCACCCCTACCTCCCCCAGTTCCCCTCACCCCCTACCTCTCCCAGTTCCCCTCACCCCTTACCTCCCCCAGTTCTTCTCACCCCCTACCTCTTCCTGTTCCCCTCACCCACTACCTCCCCCAGTTCCCCTCACCCCTTACCTCCCCCAGTTCTTCTCACCCCCTACCTCTTCCTGTTCCCCTCACCCCTACCTCCCCCAGTTCCCCTCACCCCTACCTCCCCCAGTTACCCTCACCCACTACCTCCCCCAGTTCCCCTCACCCCTACCTCCCCCAGTTCCCATCACCCCTACCTCCCCCAGTTCCCCTCACCCCCTACCTCCCCCAGTTCCCCTCACCCCCTACCTCCCCAGTTCACCTCACCCCTACCTCCCCCAGTTCCCCTCATCCCCTACCTCCCCCAGTTCCCCTCACCCACTACCTCCCCCAGTTCCCCTCATCCCCTACCTCCCCCAGTTCCCCTCACCCCTACCTCCCCCAGTTCCCCTCACCCACTACTTTCCCCAGTTCCCCTCACCCACTACCTCCCCCAGTTCCCCTCACCCCCTGCCTCCCCTAGTTCCCCTCACCCACTACCTCCCCGAGTTCACCTCCCCCAGTTCCCCTCACCCACTACCTCCGCTAGTTCCCCTCACCCCTACCTCCCCCAGTTCCCCTCACCCCTACCTCCCCCAGTTCCCTTCATCCCCTACCTCCCCCAGTTCCCCTCATCCCCTACCTCCCCCAGTTCCCCTCACCCCTACCTCCCCCAGTTCCCCTCACCCCCTACCTCCCCCAGTTTCCCTCACCCACTACCTCCCCCAGTTCCCCTCACCCACTACCTCCCCCAGTTCCCCTCACCCCTACCTCCCCCAGTTCCCCTCACCCCTACCTCCCCCAGTTCCCCTCACGCACTACCTCCAACAGTTCCCCTCACCCCTACCTCCCCCAGTTCCCCTCACCCACTACCTTCCCCAGTTCCCCTCACCCCTACCTCCCCCAGTTCCCCTCACCCACTACCTCCCCCAGTTCCCCTCACCCCTACCTCCCCCAGTTCCCCTCACCCCTACCTCCCCCAGTTCCCCTCACCCCTACCTCCCCCAGTTCCCCTCATCCCCTACCTCCCCCAGTTCCCCTCACCCCTACCTCCCCCAGTTCCCCTCACCCCTACCTCCCCCAGTTCCCTCACCCACTACCTCCCCAGTTCCCCTCACCCACTACCTCCCCCAGTTCCCCTCACCCACTACCTCCCCCAGTTCCCCTCACCCCTACCTCCCCCAGTTCCCCTCACCCACTACCTCCCCAGTTCCCCTCACCCCTACCTCCCCCAGTTCCCCTCACCCACTACCTCCCCCAGTTCCCCTCACCCCTACCTCCCCCAGTTCCCCTCACCCCTACCTCCCCCAGTTCCCCTCACCCACTACCTCCCCCAGTTCCCCTCACCCACTACCTCCCCCAGTTCCCCTCACCCCTACCTCCCCCAGTTCCCCTCACCCCTACCTCCCCCAGCTCCCCTCACCCACTACCTCCCCCAGTTCCCCTCCCCCACTACCTCCCCCAGTTCCCCTCACCCACTACCTCCCCCAGTTCCCCTCACCCCTACCTCCCCATGTTCCCATCACCCACTACCTCCCCCAGTTCCCCTCACCCACTACCTGCCCCAGTTCCCCTCACCCACTACCTCCCCCAGTTCCCCTCACCCCTACCTCACCAAGTTCCCCTCACCCACTACCTCCCCCAGTTCCCCTCACCCCTACCTCCCCCAGTTCCCCTCACCCACTACCTCCCCCAGTTCCCCTCACCCACTACCTCCCCCAGTTCCCCTCACCCCTACCTTACCCAGTTCCCCTCACCCACTACCTCCCCCAGTTCCCCTCACCCACTACCTCCCCCAGTTCCCCTCACCCCTACCTCCCCCAGTTCCCCTCACCCACTACCTCCCCCAGTTCCCCTCACCCACTACCTCCCCCAGTTCACCTCCCCCAGTTCCCCTCACCCACTACCTCCCCCAGTTCCCCTCACCCACTACCTCCCCCAGTTCACCTCCCCCAGTTCCCCTCACCCACTACCTCCCCCAGTACCCCTCACCCACTACCTCCCCCAGTTCCCCTCACCCACTACCTCCCCCAGTTCCCCTCACCCCTACCTCCCCCAGTTCCCCTCACCCCCTACCTCCCCCAGTTCCCCTCACCCACTACCTCCCCCAGTTCCCCTCACCCCTACCTCCCCCAGTTCCCCTCACCCCTTACCTCCCCCAGTTCCCCTCACCCACTACCTCCCCCAGTTCTTCTCACCCCCTACCTCTTCCTGTTCCCCTCACCCACTACCTCCCCCAGTTCCCCTCACCCCCTACCTCCCCTAGTTCACCTCCCCCAGTTCCCCTCACCCCTACCTCCCCCAGTTCCCCTCACCCCTACCTCCCCCAGTTCCCCTCACCCACTACCTCCCCCAGTTCCCCTCACCCCTACCTCCCCCAGTTCCCCTCACCCACTACCTCCCCCAGTTCACCTCACCCCCTACCTCCCCCAGTTCACCTCCCCCAGTTCCCCTCACCCCTACCTCCCCCAGTTCCCCTCACCCCCTACCTCCCCCAGTTCCCCTCACCCCCTACCTCCCCCTGTTCACCTCCCCCAGTTCCCCTCACCCCTACCTCCCCCAGTTCCCCTCATCCCCTACCTCCCCCAGTTCCCCTCATCCCCTACCTCCCCCAGTTCCCCTCATCCCCTACCTCTCCCAGTTCCCCTCACCCACTACCTCCCCCAGTTCCCCTCATCCCCTACCTCCCCCAGTTCCCCTCACCCCTACCTCCCCCAGTTCCCCTCACCCACTACCTTCCCCAGTTCCCCTCACCCACTACCTCCCCCAGTTCCCCTCACCCCCTACCTTCCCCAGTTCCCCTCACCCACTACCTCCCCCAGTTCACCTCCTCCAGTTCCCCTCACCCACTACCTCCCCTAGTTCCCCTCACCCCTACCTCCCCCAGTTCCCCTCACCCCTACCTCCCCCAGTTCCCTTCATCCCCTACCTCCCCCAGTTCCCCTCATCCCCTACCTCCCCCAGTTCCCCTCACCCCTACCTCCCCCAGTTCCCCTCACCCCCTACCTCCCCCAGTTTCCCTCACCCACTACCTCCCCCAGTTCCCCTCACCCACTACTTCCCCCAGTTCCCCTCACCCCTACCTCCCCCAGTTCCCCTCACCCCTACCTCCCCTAGTTCCCCTCACCCACTACCTCCCCCAGTTCCCCTCACCCCTACCTCCCCCAGTTCCCCTCACCCACTACCTTCCCCATTTCCCCTCACCCCTACCTCCCCCAGTTCCCCTCACCCACTACCTCCCCCAGTTCCCCTCACCCCCTACCTCCCCCAGTTCCCCTCACCCCCTACCTCCCCCAGTTTACCTCCCCCAGTTCCCCTCACCCACTACCTCCCCCAGTTCCCCTCACCCCTACCTCCCCCAGTTCCCCTCACCCACTACCTCCCCCAGTTCACCTCCCCCAGTTCCCCTCACCCACTACCTCCCCCAGTTCCCCTCACCCCTACCTCCCCCAGTTCCCCTCACCCCTACCTCCCCCAGTTCCCTTCATCCCCTACCTCCCCCAGTTCCCCTCATCCCCTACCTCCCCCAGTTCCCCTCACCCCTACCTCCCCCAGTTCCCCTCACCCCCTACCTTCCCCAGTTTCCCTCACCCACTACCTCCCCCAGTTCACCTCCCCCTGTTCCCCTCACCCCTACCTCCCCCAGTTCCCCTCACCCCTACCTCCCCCAGTTGTCATGACCCTCTTCTCTACATTGTACCCCTCCCCAACATTATACCCCTCCCCAACATTGTACCCCTCCCCAACATTATACCCCTCCCCAACATTATACCCCTCCCCAACATTATACCCCTCCCCAACATTATACCCCTCCCCAACATTGTACCCCTCCCCAACATTATACCCCTCCCCAACAATATACCCCTCCCCAACATTATACCCCTCCCCAACATTGTACCCCTCCCCAACATTGTACCCCTCCCCAACATTGTACCCCTCCCCAACATTGTACCCCTCCCCAACATTATACCCCTCCCCAACATTATACCCCTCCCCAACAATATACCCCTCCCCAACATTATACCCCTCCCCAACATTATACCCCTCCCCCAACATTGTACCCCTCCCCAACATTATACCCCTCCCAAACATTGTACCCCTCCCCAACATTGTACCCCTACCCAACATTATACCCTTCCCCAACATTGTACCCCTCCCCAACATTGTACCCCTCCTCAACATTATTCCCCTCCCCAACATTATACCCCTCCCCAACATTATTCCCCTCCCCAACATTGTACCCCTCCCCAACATTATACCCTTCCCCAACATTATACCCCTCCCCAACATTATACCCCTCCCCAACATTGTACCCCTCCTCAACATTATTCCCCTCCCCAACATTATACCCCTCCCGAACATTGTACCCTTCCCCAACATTATACCCCTCCCCAACATTGTACCCCTCCCCAGCATTGTACCCCTCCCCAACATTATACCCCTCCCCAACATTATACCCCTCCCCAACATTATACCCCTCCCCAACATTATACCCCTCTCCAACATTATACCCCTCCCCAACATTGTACCCCTCCCCAACATTATACCCCTCCCCAACATTATACCCCTCCCCAACATTATACCCCTCCCCAACATTGTACCCCTCCCCAACATTATACCCTTCCCCAACATTATACCCCTCCCCAACATTATACCCCTCCCCAACATTGTACCCCTCCTCAACATTATTCCCCTCCCCAACATTATACCCCTCCCCAACATTGTACCCTTCCCCAACATTATACCCCTCCCCAACATTGTACCCCTCCCCAGCGTTGTACCCCTCCCCAACATTGTACCCCTCCCCAACATTATACCCCTCCCCAACAATATACCCCTCCCCAACATTGTACCCTCCCCAACATTATACCCCTCCCCAACATTATACCCCTCCCTAACATTATACCCCTCCCCAACATTATACCCCTCCCCAACATTGTACCCCTCCCCAACATTGTTCCCCTCCCCAACATTATACCCCTCCCCAACATTATACCCCTCCCCAACAATATACCCCTCCCCAACATTGTACCCTCCCCAACATTATACCCCTCCCCAACATTGTACCCCTCCCCAACATTGTACCCCTCCCCAACATTATACCCCTCCCCAACATTGTACCCCTCCCCAACAATATACCCCTCCCCAACATTATACCCCTCCCCAACATTATACCCCTCCCCAACATTATACCCCTCCCCAACATTATACCCCTCCCCAACATTATACCCCTCCCCAACATTATACCCCTCCCCAACATTATACCCCTCCCCAACATTATACCCCTCCCCAACAATATACCCCTCCCCAACATTATACCCCTCCCCAACATTATACCCCTCCCCAACATTGTACCCTCCCCAACATTATACCCCTCCCCAACATTATACCCCTCCCCAACATTGTACCCCTCCCCAACATTATACCCCTCCCCAACATTGTACCCCTCCCCAACATTGTACCCTCCCCAACATTATACCCCTCCCCAACATTATACCCCTCCCCAACATTATACCCCTCCCCAACATTGTACCCCTCCCCAACATTGTACCCCTCCCCAACATTATACCCCTCCCCAACATTGTACCCCTCCCCAACATTGTACCCCTCCCCAACAATATACCCCTCCCCAACATTATACCCCTCCCCAACATTATACCCCTCCCCAACATTGTACCCCTCCCCAACATTATACCCCTCCCCAACATTGTACCCCTCCCCAACATTATACCCCTCCCCAACATTATACCCCTCCCCAACATTATACCCCTTCCCAACATTGTACCCCTCCCCAACATTATACCCCTCCCCAACATTATACCCCTCCCCAACATTGTACCCCTCCCCAACATTATACCCCTCCCCAACATTATACCCCTCCCCAACATTATACCCCTCCCCAACATTATACCCCTCCCCAACATTGTACCCCTCCCCAACATTTTACCCCTCCCCAACATTATACCCCTCCCCAACATTATACCCCTCCCCAACATTATACCCCCTCCCCAACATTATACCCCTCCCCAACATTATACCCCTCCCCAACATTATACCCCTCCCCAACATTATACCCCTCCCCAACATTATACCCCTCCCCAACATTATACCCCTCCCCAACATTGTACCCCTCCCCAACATTCAGCCGCTCTCCAACATTCAGCCCCTCTCCAACATTCAGCCCCTCCCCAACATTCAACCGCTCCCGAACATTCAGCCGCTCCTCAACAGTCAACCCCTCCCCAACATTCAACCCCTCCCCAACATTCACTATCTCCATCATAAACCTCTCCCCAACATTCAATATTCCCCAACGTTCAACCACTCCTCACATATATAACCACACATATAACCCCCTCCTCATCATTCAACCCCTCCCAACTTTCAACCCCTTCCCAATTGTCAACCGCCTCCCCAACACTCAACCCCTCCCCAACACTCAACCCCTCCCCAACACTCAACCCCTCCCCAACTTTCATCCCCTCCCCAACATTTAACCTAACCCCAACACTCAACCTCTCCCCAACATTAAACCTTACCCCAACACTCATCCCCTCCCCAACATTTAACCTTACCCCAACACTCAACCCCTCCCCAACATTTAACCTTACCCCAACACTCAACCCCTCCCCAACATTTAACCTTACCCCAACACTCATCCCCTCCCCAACATTTAACCTTACCCCAACACTCATCCCCTCCCCAACATTTAACCTTACCCCAACACTCAACCCCTCCCCAACATTTAACCTTACCCCAACACTCAACCCCTCCCCAACATTTAACCTTACCCCAACACTCATCCCCTCCCCAACATTTAACCTTACCCCAACACTCAACCCCTCCCCAACACTCAACCCCTCCCCAACACTCAACCCCTCCCCAACACTCAACCCCTCCCCAACATTCATCCCCTCCCCATAATTTAACCTTACCCCAACACTCAACCTCTCCCCAACATTAAACCTTACCCCAACACTCATCCCCTCCCCAACATTTAACCTTACCCCAACACTCATCCCCTCCCCAACACTCAACCCCTTCCCAACATTTAACCTTACCCCAACACTCAACCTCTCCCCAACATTAAACCTTACCCCAACACTCATCCCCTCCCCAACATTTAACCTTACCCCAACATTCATCCCCTCCCCAACACTCATCCCCTCCCCAACACTCAACCCCTCCCCAACATTAAACCTTACCCCAACACTCATCCCCTCCCCAACATTTAACCTTACCCCAACACTCATCTCCTCCCCAACACTCAACCCCTCCCCAACATTCATCCCCTCCCCAACACTCATCCCCTCCCCAACATTTAACCTTACCCCAACACTCAACCCCTCCCCAACATTTAACCTTACCCCAATGCTCAACCCCTCCCCAACATTTAACCTTACCCCAACACTCATCCCCTCCCCAACATTTAACCTTACCCCAACACTCAACCCCTCCCCAACATTTAACCTTACCCCAACACTCATCCCTTCCCCAACATTTAACCTTACCCCAACACTCATCCCCTCCCCAACATTTAACCTTACCCCAACACTCAACCCCTCCCCAACATTTAACTTTACCCCAACACTCATCCCCTCCCCAACATTTAACCTTACCCCAACACTCAACCCCTCCCCAACATTTAACCTTACCCCAACACTCAACCCCTCCCCAACATTTAACCTTACCCCAACACTCAACCCCTCCCCAACATTTAACCTTACCTCAACACTCATCCCCTCCCCAACACTCATCCCCTCCCCAACATTTAACCTTACCCCAACACTCAACCCCTCCCCAACATTTAACCTTACCCCAATACTCAACCCCTCCTCAACATTTAACCTTACCCCAACACTCATCCCCTCCCCAACATTTAACCTTACCCCAACACTCAACCCCTCCCCCTGAGATCTTCGAGGGTGACAGTGCCCAAGTGACATGTGAAGACATAGACGACGTTGGTCTCTCTCAAGGTTCTCAGTGTGGTGTCTGAAGAGTTCTTCATGAGCAGGTTGGCCGTTTTCGGGTTTTTGTAGGAAATTGTCAATTGTCAAAATTGTCGTGATGTTGGCTAGTACCGAGGGTATGCAGTTTAAGACCTGTTGATGATCTTGTAAAGCTTTAAGAAGCTGCATAATGTGACACAATGTGAGTTGTAGAGAACTGTAGTTTTCTTATTGTTTTACGGTGACCTGTGTTATATGCCACAGTAAACGCGACTATTTGTGCTAGCCTTTGATTACAACCCTAGACGTATATTGATTTTTGGCCAGGCTATGGCTTCCTGCGATGCTGTGGAGCATGTCATAACATACCCATCCCCAACATTCAACCCCTCGACAACATTCACTCCCACCCCAACATTCAACCCCTCCCTAACATTCAATCCCTCCCCAACATTCACTCCCACCCCAACATTCAACCCCTCGACAACATGCAACTCTTCCTAACCATTCAACCCTTCTCCAACATTCACCTTCTCCATCATAAACCTCTACCTAACATTCAACCCCTCCTAAACATTCACTTCCTCCCAACATACACTCCCTCCCCAACATTCACTCCCTCCCCAACATTCACTCCCTCCCCAACATTCACTCCCTCCCCAACATTCACTCCCTCCCCAACATTCACTCCCTCCCCAACATTCACTCCCTCCCCAACATATAACTCATCCCCAACATTCACTCCCTCCCCAACATTCACTCCCTCCCCAACATTCACTCCCTCCCCAACATTCACTCCCTCCCCAACATATAACTCATCCCCAACATTCACTCCCTCCCCAACATTCACTCCCTCCCCAACATTCACTCCCTCCCCAACATATAACTCATCCCCAACATTCACTCCCTCCCCAACATTCACTCCCTCCCCAACATTCACTCCCACCCCAACATTCACTCCCTCCCCAACATTCACTCCCACCCCAACATTCACTCCCTCCCCAACATTCACTCCCACCCCAACATTCACTCCCTCCCCAACATTCACTCCCACCCCAACATTCACTCCCTCCTCAACATATAACTCATCCCCAACATTCACTCCCTCCCCAACATTCAATCCCTCCCCAACATTCACTCCCTCCCTAACATTCAATCCCTCCCCAACATTCACTCCCTCCCTAACATTCAATCCCTCCCCAACATTCACTCCCTCCCCAACATTCACTCCCTCCCTAACATTCAATCCCTCCCCAACATTCACTCCCACCCCAACATTCACTCCCTCCCCAACATATAACTCATCCCCAACATTCACTCCCTCCCCAACATTCACTCCCTCCCCAACATTCACTCCCTCCCCAACATTCATTCCCTCCCCAACATTCACTCCCTCCCCAACATATAACTCATCCCCAACATTCACTTCCTCCCCAACATTCATTCCCTCCCCAACATTCACTCCCTCCCCAACATTCACTCCCTCCCCAACATTCACTCCCTCCCCAACATTCACTCCCTCCCCAACATTCACTCCCTCCCCAACATTCACTCCCTCCCCAACATTCACTCCCTCCCCAACATTCACTCCCTCCCCAACATTCATTCCCTCCCCAACATTCACTCCCTCCCCAACATATAACTCATCCCCAACATTCACTCCCTCCCCAACATTCACTCCCTCCCCAACATTCACTCCCTCCCCAACATTCACTCCCTCCCCAACATTCACTCCCTCCCCAACATTCACTCCCACCCCAACATTCACTCCCTCCCCAACATTCACTCCCTCCCCAACATTCACTCCCTCCCCAACATTCACTCCATCCCCAACATTCACTCCCTCCCCAACATTCACTCCCTCCCAACATATAACTCATCCCCAACATTCACTCCCTCCCCAACATTCACTCCCTCCCCAACATTCACTCCCTCCCCAACATTCACTCCCTCCCCAACATTCACTCCCACCCCAACATTCACTCCCTCCCCAACATTCACTCCCTCCCCAACATTCACTCCCTCCCCAACATTCACTCCCTCCCCAACATTCACTCCCTCCCCAACATTCACTCCCTCCCAACATATAACTCATCCCCAACATTCACTCCCTCCCCATCGTTCACTCCCTCCCCAACATTCACTCCCTCCCAACATATAACTCATCCCCAACATTCACTCCCTCCCCATCGTTCACTCCCTCCCCAACATTCACTCCCTCCCCAACATTCACTCCCTCCCAACATATAACTCATCCCCAACATTCACTCCATCCCCAACATTCACTCCCTCCCCAACATTCACTCCCTCCCAACATATAACTCATCCCCAACATTCACTCCCTCCCCAACATTCACTCCCTCCCCAACATTCACTCCATTCCCAACATTCACTCCCTCCCCAACATTCACTCCCTCCCCAACATTCACTCCATTCCCAACATTCACTCCCTCCCCAACATTCACTCCCTCCCCAACATTCACTCCATTCCCAACATTCACTCCCTCCCCCAACATTCACTCCCTCCCCCAACATTCACTCCCTCCCCAACGTTTACTCCCTCCCCCTACATTCACTCCCTCCCCAACGTTCACTCCCTCCCCCAACATTCACTCCCTCCCCAACATTCACTCCCTCCCAACATATAACTCATCCCCAACATTCACTCCCTCCCCAACATTCATTCCCTCCCCAACGTTCACTCCCTCCCCAACGTTCACTCCCTCCCCAACATTCACTCCCTCCCCAACATTCAATCCCTCCCCAACATTCACTCCCTCCCCAACATTCACTCCCTCCCCAACATTCACTCCCTCCCCAACATATAACTCATCCCCAACATTCACTCCCTCCCCAACGTTCACTCCCTCCCCAACGTTCACTCCCTCCCCAACATTCACTCCCTCCCCAACATTCAATCCCTCCCCAACATTCACTCCCTCCCCAACATTCACTCCCTCCCCAACATTCACTCCCTCCCCAACATATAACTCATCCCCAACATTCACTCCCTCCCCAACATATAACTCATCCCTAACATTCACTCCCTCCCCAACATTCAATCCCTCCCCAACATTCACTCCCACCCCAACATTCACTCCCTCCCTAACGTTCACTCCCTCCCCAACATATAACCCGTCCCCAACATTCACTCCCTCCCCAACGTTCACTCCCTCCCCCAACATTCACTCCCTCCCCAACGTTCACTCCCTCCCCCAACGTTCACTCCCTCCCCAACATATAACCCGTCCCTAACATTCCCTCCCTCCCCAACGTTCACTCCCTCCCCCAACATTCACTCCCTCCCCAACGTTCACTCCCTCCCCCAACATTCACTCCCTCCCCAACGTTCACTCCCTCCCCCAACATTCACTCCCTCCCCAACATTCACTCCCTCCCCCAACATTCACTCCCTCCCCAACATATAACCCGTCCCCAACATTCACTCCCTCCCCAACGTTCACTCCCTCCCCCAACATTCACTCCCTCCCCAACATATAACCCGTCCCCAACATTCACTCCCTCCCCAACGTTCACTCCCTCCCCCAACATTCACTCCCTCCCCAACATATAACCCGTCCCCAACATTCACTCCCTCCCCAACGTTCACTCCCTCCCCCAACATTCACTCCCTCCCCAACATATAACCCGTCCCCAACATTCGCTCCCTCCCCAACGTTCACTCCCTCCCCCAACATTCACTCCCTCCCCAACATATAACCCGTCCCCAACATTCACTCCCTCCCCAACGTTCACTCCCTCCCCCAACATTCACTCCCTCCCCCAACATTCACTCCCTCCCCAACGTTCACTCCCTCCCCCAACATATAACCCGTCCCCAACACTGAGTGACGTAGCCTGTAAGCTGTGGGAAGGTGTGCCTGGGGTAAGCGTTGTACCGTACAGGGTTGCCGACGGCGCCCTTTACGGTGTTGAGAGTAATTATTGACAAGTGTTAAGGAGTTTGTGGCCTAAAGACCCCAGCAGAGAGTGGTGTGATCACCCAGACTGGCCAATCACCGCCCACGCACTCATAACACTAATGACCCCTCCCACTGCACTCTCAACTCAGTATAAAGATCAGAGGTAATCTTGCGAGGGCGTATTGTAACGACTGGTTCAGAAACCTGTTTGGTCAGGGAACGTTTCTCTTCTGCCTACTTCATTATCTCTCTCTCTCTCTCTCTCTCTCTCTCTCTCTCTCTCACCTGTGTGGGCCTCCCCCTGGGAGAGGCCCACACAGGTGCCCCCTGGGAGAGGCCCACACAGGTGCCCCCTGGGAGAGGTCCACACACAGGTGCCCCCTAGGAGAGGCCCACACAGGTGCCCCCTGGGAGAGGCCCACACTGGTGCCCCCGCCCCACAACACCTTCATATTGGGTACTGTGAAAGCAGGAAACATTGAGACTGACGGATAGAAAACCTAACCTAACCGGTTCTTGTAGAGAGTCTTGTTCATTGTTATCTGTGGTCTGGTGTTGTCTCGTTGTTATCTGTGGTCTGATGTTGTCTCGTTGTTATCTGTGGTCTGATGTTGTCTCGTTGTTATCTGTGGTCTGGTGTTGTCTCGTTGTTATCTGTGGTCTGATGTTGTCTCGTTGTTATCTGTGGTCTGGTGTTGTCTCGTTGTTATCTGTGGTCTGATGTTGTCTCGTTGTTATCTGTGGTCTGGTGTTGTCTTGTTGTTATCTGTGGTCTGGTGTTGTCTCGTTGTTATCTGTGGTCTGATGTTGTCTCGTTGTTATCTGTGGTCTGGTGTTGTCTCGTTGTTATCTGTGGTCTGATGTTGCCTCGTTGTTATCTGTGGTCTGGTGTTGTCTTGTTGTTATCTGTGGTCTGGTGTTGTCTCGTTGTTATCTGTGGTCTGGTGTTGTCTTGTTGTTATCTGTGGTCTGGTGTTGTCTCGTTGTTATCTGTGGTCTGGTGTTGTCTTGTTGTTATCTGTGGTCTGATGTTGTCTCGTTGTTATCTGTGGTCTGGTGTTGTCTTGTTGTTATCTGTGGTCTGGTGTTGTCTCGTTGTTATCTGTGGTCTGGTGTTGTCTCGTTGTTATCTGTGGTCTGATGTTGTCTCGTTGTTATCTGTGGTCTGATGTTGTCTCGTTGTTATCTGTGGTCTGGTGTTGTCTTGTTGTTATCTGTGGTCTGGTGTTGTCTCGTTGTTATCTGTGGTCTGGTGTTGTCTTGTTGTTATCTGTGGTCTGGTGTTGTCTCGTTGTTATCTGTGGTCTGGTGTTGTCTTGTTGTTATCTGTGGTCTGATGTTGTCTCGTTGTTATCTGTGGTCTGATGTTGTCTCGTTGTTATCTGTGGTCTGGTGTTGTCTTGTTGTTATCTGTGGTCTGGTGTTGTCTCGTTGTTATCTGTGGTCTGGTGTTGTCTTGTTGTTATCTGTGGTCTGGTGTTGTCTCGTTGTTATCTGTGGTCTGGTGTTGTCTCGTTGTTATCTGTGGTCTGGTGTTGTCTTGTTGTTATCTGTGGTCTGGTGTTGTCTTGTTGTTATCTGTGGTCTGGTGTTGTCTCGTTGTTATCTTTGGTCTGATGTTGTCTCGTTGTTATCAGTGGTCTGGTGTTGTCTCGTTGTTATCAGTGGTCTGGTGTTGTCTCGTTGTTATCAGTGGTCTGGTGTTGTTTCGTTGTTATCAGTGGTCTGGTGTTGTCTCGTTGTTATCAGTGGTCTCGTGTTGCCTTTGTCTCTGTGATCTAGTATGGTGTTGATGTTATCAGTGATCTTGTATGGTGTTGATGTTATCAGTGATCTTGTATGGTGTTGATGTTATCAGTGATCTTGTATGGTGTTGATGTTATCAGTGATCTTGTATGGTGTTGATGTTATCAGTGATCTTGTATGGTGTAGTTGTGTGTACATGATGACCTTTTTAAACTCTCCGTTACCTGTTGAATTGTTTATATATTTTAAGTAGCAATAATTATAAGTAGAAAAGTGAGGCAAGACTTACCTTTTCTGGCCGGCCCTCGTAGTGTAGACACTCCTGTAGAACCCCACGATAGAGCCGTCCAGGGAACCTTCGAATTCCAGTTTAAGAGTATAGTTTCCTGGTGTTAAGGTTGACCTTGGTAGCACAACCCAGAACTGGTTGGCTTCGTACTCGAACTGGTCCTTGAGTGGGACAACATTTCCTGTCTCCGTGTGGTGGAGTTGGGTGCTGGTCATGTTGAGTTGCTTGACGTGGGTGAGGAGGTAGTCGATGGGTTCACCCACGACGATCACAATACCCACTCGGCCCGTGAAGCGACCGGTCTCTAGATCAGGATGAAGGTAGAGGTCGTAGTGGAGGGGCAGTGTGGAGCGAGGGATGCGGTAGTCCCGCTCCCACGGTTCCCTCGGGGCATGTGGGGTGCTGGTGGTCGTAGGCGTTACCCTTGTCGCATGTCGTGGCTTCGGTGTACTCGTTCCAGGTGGCGAAGTCACGACTCCTCCAGAGGACCCAGCTAACACTGCTTGAGAACTTCCTGTGGTGTGTACACCTGTGTCCCGCCAGTCCGGGGCCAGCAGGAGCACCAGCAGGGCCACGCAGACCACGCAGAGGGCAGCCACCAGCAGAAGCAGCGCCGCTGTCGTCCTTCGGACAAATACTTGGCCCATCTTTCAGGGGGGAGAAAGTGCAGCTTGGGATTGTTATCGCCAGGATATCATCTATGTCCCAGTTGACGTGGTCGTGTCTCCCGCACCTGCAGAACGATACACAAAGTTAAGCTGTTGTTTAGCTGTGATAACACCTGCTACCCAATGACTCAAGTCTTTATAGCCTCAAATACACTTGTAGAATGAGGTAACCAAAGGCATTATTTAAGGTCTCCAATATATTCACCATTCACCTCCATTCCTTCACCCCTGAAAGGTGAATGGCCTGTTGACCTCTCCATGGTTCAACCAGGAATGTAATGAAGAGAAAAACAGTTGAGAACATGGAGAAACTACAGGAATAACAGAACACAAGAGAGCAGGGAGAGATACCAGAGGGCCAGGAATGAGTACCTCAGAGTGAGGAGAGAAGCAGACAGTATGAAAATGACATCGTGAGTAAAACTAAAACCAAACAAAACTGCTCCACAGCCACATCAGGAGGAAAACTTCAGAGAAGGAACAAGTGATGAAACTGAGGAAATGGGAGAACAGATACATAGAAAACGATAAGGAGAAGTGTGAAGAACTCAACAAGAGATTCCAGGAGGTCTTCACAATAGAACAAGGAGAAGCCCCTGCACTAAATGAGGAGGAGGCAAACCAAGTAACCTTGGAGGAAGTTGACCTCACCAGTGATGAGGTCAAAAGGAATCTGTTGGAGCTGAATGTGACAAAGGCTGTTGGGCCTGACAGAATCTCACCGTGGATACTAAAAGAAGGTGCAGAAGCACTAAGTATGCCACTCTCTATGGTGTATAACAGGTCACTGGAAACAGGAAATCTACCGGAAAGCTGGAAGACAGGTAATGTAGTCCCCCCCAAAAAAAGGGTGACAGGCAAGAGACACTGAACTATGGGCCAGCTTCCCTAACTTGTATACCATGCAAGGTGAAGGAGAAGATCGTGAGAAAAAGGCTCGTAGAGCATCTGGAGGGAAATAGCTTTGTAATACACCACCAACATGGGTTGAGAGATGGTAAATCGTGCCTCACAGGTTTAATATATATCTATGACCAAGCAACACAAATTTGTCAAGAAAGAGAAGGGTGGGCAGACTGCATTCTCTTGGACTGTCAGAAAGCCTTTGGCACAGTTCCTCACAAAAGGCTATTACAAAAGTTAGAGCAACAGACAGGAGTAAAAGGTGAGGTGCTCCAGTGGATAAGGGAGTATCTAAGCAACAGGTAACAGCGAGTAACAGTGGGGGAGGGGAGACATCAGAGTGGCGAGAAGTCACCAACGGAGTCCCACAGGGCTCTGTACTTAGACCCACCCTGTTTCTAACAGATGTAAACGACCTTCCAGAGGGAATAGACTCATTCCTCTCAATGTTTTTGCTGATGATGCAAAAATTATGAGAAGAATCAAGACACATGAAGATAAGCAGAGACTACAGGACGACCTGGACAAACTGGTAGAATGGTCTAAATAATGCCTACTAAAGTTCAACTCAGGAAAGTGCGAAGTAATGAAATTAGACGAAGGGAGCAGAAGGCTGAACACAAGGTACCATCTGGGAGGTGAAATCCTGCAAGAGTCAAATAGAGAGAAAGATCTGGGGATCGATATCACACCGAACCTGTCCCCAGAGGCCCACATCAAAAGAATATCATCAGCGGCATATGCTAGACTGGCCAACATCAGAACTGCCTTTAGAAACTTGTGTAAAGAATCGTTCAGGATCTTGTATATCACTTATTTACGACCAATCCTGGAGTATGCAGCTCCAGCCTGGAGTCCATACCTAGTTAAACACAAGACAAGGTTGGAGAAAATTCAGAGGTATGCCAACAGACTCGTCCCGGAACTGAGAGGTATGAGCTACGAGGAAAGGCTAAGGGAGATGAACCTCGCATCCCTGGAAAACAGAGGAGTAAGTAGAGACATTATAACCACCTACAAAATTCTAAGGGGAATTGACAGGGTGGACAAAGACAAACTCTTTAGCACGGGTGGAACACGAACACGGAGACACAGGTGGAAATTTAGTACCCAAATGATTCACAGAGACATTAGAAAGAACGTTATAAGTGTCAGAGTAGTTAACAGATGGAATGCATTAGGCAGTGATGTGGTGGAGGCTTACTCCATACACAGTTTCAAATGTAGATATGATAGAGCCCAGTAGGCTCAGGAATCTGTACACCAGTTGATTGACAGTTGAGAGACGGGACCAAAGAGCCAAAGCTCAACCCCAGCAAGCACAACTAGGTTAGTACAACTAAGTGAGTAGAGATTTGTAATTCGACTTGAACTGCAGTCGGATCACAAGGTTCCGGGCCCGCTGGGCAGGACGAGACGTTTAGGCAACTTTCCTTACACCTGATACACTCTTCACCGCAGAGGAACCTCGATAAGCCCTAACACACTTTCTGTATCGTGCTGGCTGTACCGTGCTGGCTGTACCGTGCTGGCTGTACCGTGCTGGCTGTACCGTGCTAGCTGTACCGTGCTGACTGTACCGTGCTAGCTGTACCGTGCTGGCTGTACGGTGCTGGCTATACTGTACTAGCTGTACCGTGCTAGCTGTACCATGCTGGCTGTACCGTACTGGCTGTATCGTGCTGGCTGTACCATGCCGGCTGTACCGTGCTAGCTGTACCATGCTGGTTGTACCGTGCTGGCTGTACTGTGCTAGCTGTACCGTGCTGGCTGTACCATGCTAGCTGTACCGCCTGGTACCGCTACAGGTTAGGTTAGGTTTGGTAAGCTAAGGTTAGGTAGGTTAGGTAAGATAAGGTAGGTTAGGTAAGGTAAGATAAGGTAGGTTAGGTAAGGTAAGATAAGGTAGGTTAGGTAAGGTAAGATAAGGTAGGTTAGGTAAGGTAAGATAAGGTAGGTTAGGTAAGGTAAGATAAGGTAGGTTAGGTAAGGTAAGATAAGGTAAGTTATCTTGAGGTTATCTTGAGATGATTTCGGGGCTTTTCAGTGTCCCCGCGGCCCGGTCCTCGACCAGGCCTCCACCCCCAGGAAGCAGCCCGTGACAGCTGACTAACACCCAGGTACCTATTTTACTGCTAGGTAACAGGGGCATAGGGTGAAAGAAACTCTGCCCATTGTTTCTCGCCAGCGCCTGGGATCAAACCCAGGACCACAGGATCACAAGTTCAGCGTGCTGTCAGCTCGTCCGACCGGCTCCCAGGTTAGGTAAGGTAAGATAAGGTAGATTAGGTAAGGTAAGATAAGGTAGGTTAGGTAAGGTAAGATAAGGTAGGTTAGGTAAGGTAAGATAAGGTAGGTTAGGTAAGGTAAGGTGGGGTATCTCCTGTACTTAAGGAGGAAGTATTCAACCCGTCTTACGGGCTATTCATGCCCCTGCACCTCCTGGTGATTTAATCTATCTAGTCAATCAAGCTGTGTTTACACACGCCCTGCATGCCACCCCCGGGACCTGCACTACGGCCTACACATGTGTATAGCCTGTACCCTCTCTGTGTTCTTTATACGCTATATGCTCTATGCTGTATGTGCTCTATATATGCTATATATGTACTCTATATACGCTTAATACTCTATATAAGCTATATACTCTATATGTTACACTGTAACTACGTGCACAGTTACAACCACAACAGACCACTGGAACATTCTCACTAAGATTCAACAGAACAGAAAAAGTTGTTAAACACATTGGCCATAATCTTACTGAAGAGACCATATGAGTCATTAATACTCATCCTCCGCCTGAGTAATGTCACCCTCCCTTTCTCTCACCCCCCCTCTCTCTCACCCACCCTCTCTCACCCACCCTCTCTCTCACCCCCCCTCTCTCACCCACCCTCTCTCACCCACCCTCTCTCACCCCCCCTCTCTCACCCACCCTCTCTCTCACCCACCCTCTCTCTCACCCACCCTCTCTCACCCCCCCCTCTCTCACCCACCCTCTCTCACCCACCCTCTCTCTCACCCACCCTCTCTCTCACCCACCCTCTCTCACCCCCCCCTCTCTTACCCACCCTCTCTCTCACCCACCCTCTCTCACCCCCCCCTCTCTCACCCCCCTCTCTCACCCACCCTCTCTCACCCACCCTCTCTCACCCACCCTCTCTCTCACCCCCCCTCTCTCTCACCCACCCTCTCTCACCAACCCTCTCTCACCCACCCTCTCTCACCCACCCTCTCTCACCCCACCCTCTCTCACCCCACCCTCTCTCACCCACCCTCTCTCACCCCCCCTCTCTCACCCACCCTCTCTCACCCACCCTCTCTCTCACCCACCCTCTCTCTCACCCACCCTCTCTCTCACCCACCCTCTCTCACCCCCCCCCTCTCTCACCCACCCTCTCTCTCACCCACCCTCTCTCACCCCCCCCTCTCTCACCCCCCTCTCTCACCCACCCTCTCTCACCCACCCTCTCTCACCCACCCTCTCTCTCACCCACCCTCTCTCACCCCCCCCTCTCTCACCCACCCTCTCTCTCACCCACCCTCTCTCACCCCCCCTCTCTCACCCCCCTCTCTCACCCACCCTCTCTCACCCCCCTCTCTCACCCTCCCTCTCTCTCACCCACCCTCTCTCTCACCCACCCTCTCTCTCACCCACCCTCTCTCTCACCCACCCTCTCTCTCACCCACCCTCTCTCACCCACCCTCTCTCACCCACCCTCTCTCTCACCCACCCTCTCTCTCACCCCCCCTCTCTCACCCACCCTCTCTCACCCACCCTCTCTCACCCACCCTCTCTCTCACCCACCCTCTCTCTCACCCACCCTCTCTCTCACCCACCCTCTCTCTCACCCACCCTCTCTCACCCACCCTCTCTCACCCACCCTCTCTCACCCACCCTCTCTCTCACCCACCCTCTCTCACCCCCCCCCCTCTCTCACCCACCCTCTCTCTCACCCACCCTCTCTCACCCCCCCCTCTCTCACCCCCCTCTCTCACCCACCCTCTCTCACCCCCCTCTCTCACCCTCCCTCTCTCTCACCCACCCTCTCTCTCACCCACCCTCTCTCACCCACCCTCTCTCACCCACCATCTCTCACCCACCCTCTCTCTCACCCACCCTCTCTCACCCCCCCTCTCTCACCCCCCTCTCTCACCCACCCTCTCTCACCCCCCCTCTCTCACCCCCCCTCTCTCACCCCCCCCTCTCTCACCCACCCTCTCTCACCCACCATCTCTTACCCCAACCTCTCTCACCCCCCCTCTCTCACCCCACCCTCTCTCACCCACCCTCTCTCACCCACCCTCTCTTTCACCCACCCTCGCTCTCACCCACCCTCTATCACCCACCCTCTCTCACCCCCCCCCCCTCTCTCACCCCCCCTCTCTCACCCACCCTCTCTCACCCCCCCCCCTCCCCCCCCCCCCTCTCTCACCCCAACAGTTGGGTGGCCAACCAATAATCACCGGGCGACCTTGATACTTAATGTTCAAGTGGATCACACGGGCCGCCAGCGGTCCCTTCCCACCACCCGCGGCCCACCACCCGCAGCCCACCACCCGCAGCCCACCACCC
This sequence comes from Procambarus clarkii, assembly GCF_040958095.1. NCBI lineage: Eukaryota > Metazoa > Arthropoda > Malacostraca > Decapoda > Cambaridae > Procambarus > Procambarus clarkii. Next base: position 36,600,759 of record NC_091173.1, read on the forward strand.
CCAGCCCCACCACCCGCAGCCCACCACCCCCAGCCCACCACCCGCAGCCCACCACCCGCAGCCCACCACCCCCAGCTCACCACCCCCAGCCCACCACCCCCAGCCCACCACCCCCAGCCCCACCACCCCCAGCCCACCACCCGCAGCCCACCACCCCCAGCCCCACCACCCCCAGCCCACCACCCCCAGCGCCACCACCCGCAGCCCACCACCCCCAGCCCACCACCCGCAGCCCACCACCCGCAGCCCACCACCCGCGGCCCACCACCCGCAGCCCACCACCCGCAGCCCACCACCCCCAGCCCACCACCCGCAGCCCACCACCCCCAGCCCACCACCTGCAGCCCACCACCCGCAGCCCATGCAGCACCCTCAGCCCCACCACACGCGGCCCACCACCCGCGGCCCACCACTCCCAGCCCACAACCCCCTGCCCACCACCCCCGGCCCACCACCCGCAGCCCACCACCCCCGGCCCACCACCCGGAGCCCACCACCCCCGGCCCACCACCCGCAGCCCACCACCCCCGGCCCACCACCCCCGGCCCACCACCCCCAGCCCACCACCCCCAGCCCACCACCCGCAGCCCACCACCCCCAGCCCACCACCTGCAGCCCACCACCCACAGCCCACCACCCCCAGCCCACCACCCACAGCCCACCACCCCCAGCCCACCACCCGCAGCCCACCACCCCCAGCCCACCACCCCCAGCCTACCACCCCCAGCCCACCACCCCCAGCCCACCATCCACAGCCCACCACCCCCAGCCCACCACCCCCAGCCCACCACCCCCAGCCCACCACCCCCAGCCCACAACCCGCAGCCCACCACCCCAGCCCACCACCCAAAGCCCACCACCCCAGCCCACCACCCCCAGCCCACCACCCCCAGCCCACCACCCCCAGCCCACCACCCCCAGCCCACCACCCCCACAACCACCCGCAGCCCACCACCCCCAGCCCACCACCCCCTGCCCACCACCTCCAGCCCACCACCCCCAGCCCACCACCCGCAGCCCACCACCCGCAGCCCATTACTCCCAGCCCACCACCCCCAGCCCACCACCCCCAGCCCACCACCCGCAGCCCATTACCCGCAGCCCACCACCCCCAGCCCACCACCCCCAGCCCACCACCCCCAGCCCACCACCCGCAGCCCACCACCCGTAGCCCACCACCCCCAGCCCACCACCCCCAGCCCACAACCTGCAGCCCACCACCCACAGCCCACCACCCCCAGCCCACCACCCCGTGCCCACCACCCCCAGCCCACCACCCCCAGCCCACCACCCGCAGCCCACCACCCCCAGCCTACCACCCGCAGCCCACCACCCGCAGCCCACCACCCGCAGCCCACCACCCCCAGCCCACCACCCCCAGACCATCACCCCCAGCCCACCACCAACAGCCCACCACCCCCAGCCCACCACCCCAGCCCACCACCCGCGGCCCACTACCAACAGCCCAACACCCCCAGCCCACCACCTCCAGCCCACCACCCCCAGCCCACCACCCGCAGTCCACCACCCCCAGCCCACCACCCGCAGCCCACCACCCATAGCTCAGCACCCACAGCCCACCACCCCCAGCCCACCACCCACAGCCCACCACCCACAGCCCACCACCCACAGCCAACCACACCCACCTCCCCAGCCCACCACCCACAGCCCACTACACCCATCTCCCCCAGCCCACCACCCGCACCTCTTCTAGCCCACCACACCCACCTCCTACAGCCCACCACCCACAGCCTACCAACCCCCACCTCCCCCAGCCCACCACCCGTAGCCCACCTCCAGCGGCCCGCCTCCAGCAGCCCACCTCCAGCAGCCCACCTCCAGCAGCCCACCTCCAGCTGCCCACCTACTGCAGCCCACCTCCAGCAGCCCACCTCCAGCAGCCCACCTCCAGCAGCCCACCTCCAGCAGCCCACCTCCAGCAGCCCACCTCCAGCAGCCCACCTCCAGCAGCCCACCTCCAGCAGCCCACCTCCAGCGGCCCACCTCCAGCGGCCCACCTCCCCCAGCCCACCATCCGCACCTCTTCTTGCCCACCACACCCACCTCCCCCAGCCCACCACCCACAGCCTACCAACCCCCACCTCCAGCAGCCCACCTGCAGCGGCCCACCTCCAGCAGCCCACCTCCAGCAGCCCACCTCCCCCAGCCCACCTCCAGCAGCCCACCTCCAGCGGCCCACCTCCAGCAGCCCACCTCCAGCAGCCCACTTCCAGCAGCCCACGTCCAGCAGCCCACCTCCAGCAGCCCACCTCCAGCAGCCCACTTCCAGCAGCCCACCTCCAGCAGCCCACCTCCAGCGGCCTACCTCCAGCAGCCCACCTCCAGCAGCCCACCTCCAGCGGCCCATCTCCCGCAGCCCACCTCCAGCGGCCCACATCCAGCGGCCCACCTCCAGCGGCCCATCTCCCGCAGCCCACCTCCAGCAGCCCACCTCCAGCAGCCCACCTCCAGCAGCCCACCTTCAGCGGCCCACCTCCAGCAGCCCACCTCCAGCGGCCCACCTCCAGCGGCCCACCTCCAGCAGCCCACCTCCAGCAGCCCACCTCCAGCAGCCCACCTCCAGCAGCCCACCTGCAGCAGCCCACCTCCAGCAGCCCACCTCCAGCAGTCCACCTTCAGCGGCCCACCTCCAGCAGCCCACCTCCAGCAGCCCACCTCCAGCGGCCCACCTCCAGCAGCCCACGTTCAGCAGCCCACCTCCAGCAGCCCACCTCCAGCAGCCCACCTCCAGCAGCCCACCTCAAGCGGCCCACCTCCAGCAGCCCACCTCGAGCGGCCCACCTCCAGCAGCCCAATTCCCACAGCCCACCTCCAGCAGCCCACCTCCAGCAGCCCACCTCAAGCGGCCCACCTCCAGCAGCCCACCTCGAGCGGCCCACCTCCAGCAGCCCAACTCCCACAGCCCACCTCCAGCAGCCCACCTCCAGCAACCCACCACCCGCAGCCCACCTCCAGCAGCCCACTTCCAGCATCCCACCTCCAGCAGCCCACCTCCAGCAGCCCACCTCCAGCAGCCTACCTCCAGCAGCCCACCTCCAGCGGCCCACCTCCCCCAGCCCACCACCCGCACCTCTTCTAGCCCACCACACCCACCTCCCCCAGCCCACCACCCGCACCTCTTCTAGCCCACGACACCCACCTCCCCCAGCCCACCACCCACAGCCTACCAACCCCCACCTCCCCCAGCCCACCACCCGCAGCCCACCTCCAGCAGCCCACCTCCAGCGGCCCGCCTCCAGCAGCCCACCTCCCACAGCCCACCACCCGCAGCCCACCTCCAGCAGCCCACCTCCAGCAGCCCACCTCCAGCAGCCCACCTCCAGCAGCCCACCTCCAGCAGCCCACCTCCAGCAGCCTACCTCCAGCAGCCCACCTCCAGCGGCCCACCTCCAGCGGCCCACCTCCAGCAGCCCACCTCCAGCGGCCCACCTCCAGCAGCCCACGTCCAGCAGCCCACCTCCAGCAGCCCACCTCCAGCAGCCCACCTCCAGCAGCCCACCTCCAGCGGCCCACCTCCAGCAGCCCACCTCCAGCGGCCCACCTCCAGCAGCCCACCTCCAGCAGCCCACCTCCAGCAGCCCACCTCCAGCAGCCCACCTCAAGCAGCCCACCTCCAGCAGCCCACCTCCAGCAGCCAACCTCCAGCAGCCCACTTCCAGCAGCCCACCTCCAGCAGCCCACCTCTAGCGGCCCACCTCCAGCGGCCCACCTCCAGCAGCCCACCTCCAGCAGCCCACCTCCAGCAGCCCACCTCCAGCAGCCCACCTCCAGCGGCCCACCTCCAGCGGCCCACCTCCAGCGGCCCACCTCCAGCAGCCCACCTCCAGCAGCCCACCTCCAGCAGCCCACCTCCAGCAGCCCACCTCCAGCGGCCCACCCCCAGCAGCCCACCTCCAGCAGCCCACCTCCAGCGGCCCATCTCCCGCAGCCCACCTCCAGCGGCCCACATCCAGCGGCCCACCTCCAGCGGCCCATCTCCCGCAGCCCACCTCCAGCAGCCCACCTCCAGCAGCCCACCTCCAGCAGCCCACCTTCAGCGGCCCACCTCCAGCAGCCCACCTCCAGCGGCCCACCTCCAGCGGCCCACCTCCAGCAGCCCACCTCCAGCAGCCCACCTCCAGCAGCCCACCTCCAGCAGCCCACCTGCAGCAGCCCACCTCCAGCAGCCCACCTCCAGCAGTCCACCTTCAGCGGCCCACCTCCAGCAGCCCACCTCCAGCAGCCCACCTCCAGCGGCCCACCTCCAGCAGCCCACGTCCAGCAGCCCACCTCCAGCAGCCCACCTCCAGTAGCCCACCTCCAGCAGCCCACCTCCAGCAGCCCACCTCAAGCGGCCCACCTCCAGCAGCCCACCTCGAGCGGCCCACCTCCAGCAGCCCAACTCCCACAGCCCACCTCCAGCAGCCCACCTCCAGCAGCCCACCTCAAGCGGCCCACCTCCAGCAGCCCACCTCGAGCGGCCCACCTCCAGCAGCCCAACTCCCACAGCCCACCTCCAGCAGCCCACCTCCAGCAACCCACCACCCGCAGCCCACCTCCAGCAGCCCACTTCCAGCATCCCACCTCCAGCAGCCCACCTCCAGCAGCCCACCTCCAGCAGCCTACCTCCAGCAGCCCACCTCCAGCGGCCCACCTCCCCCAGCCCACCACCCGCACCTCTTCTAGCCCACCACACCCACCTCCCCCAGCCCACCACCCGCACCTCTTCTAGCCCACGACACCCACCTCCCCCAGCCCACCACCCACAGCCTACCAACCCCCACCTCCCCCAGCCCACCACCCGCAGCCCACCTCCAGCAGCCCACCTCCAGCGGCCCGCCTCCAGCAGCCCACCTCCCACAGCCCACCACCCGCAGCCCACCTCCAGCAGCCCACCTCCAGCAGCCCACCTCCAGCAGCCCACCTCCAGCAGCCCACCTTCAGCAGCCCACCTCCAGCAGCCTACCTCCAGCAGCCCACCTCCAGCGGCCCACCTCCAGCGGCCCACCTCCAGCAGCCCACCTCCAGCAGCCCACCTCCAGCAGCCCACCTCCAGCAGCCCACCTTCAGCGGCCCACCTCCAGCGGCCCACCTCCAGCGGCCCACCTCCAGCAGCCCACCTGCAGCAGCCCACCTCCAGCAGACCACTTCCAGCGGCCCACCTCCAGCAGCCGTCCTTCAGCGGCCCACCTCCAGCAGCCCACCTCCAGCGGCCCACCTCCAGCAGCCCACCTCCAGCGGCCCACCTCCAGCAGCCCACGTCCAGCAGCCCACCTCCAGCAGCCCACCTGCAGCAGCCCACCTGCAGCAGCCCACCTGCAGCAGCCCACCTCCAGCGGCCCACCTCCAGCAGCCCACGTCCAGCAGCCCACCTCCAGCAGCCCACCTCCAGCAGCCCACCTGCAGCAGCCCACCTCCAGCAGCCCACCTCCAGCAGCCCACCTTCAGCGGCCCACCTCCAGCGGCCCACCTCCAGCGGCCCACCTCCAGCAGCCCACCTCCAGCAGCCCACCTTCAGCGGCCCACCTCCAGCGGCCCACCTCCAGCGGCCCACCTCCAGCAGCCCACCTCCAGCAGCCCACCTTCAGCGGCCCACCTCCAGCGGCCCACCTCCAGCGGCCCACCTCCAGCAGCCCACCTCCAGCAGCCCACCTCCAGCAGCCCACCTCCAGCAGCCCACCGGCCGCAGCACCGTATATACTGATAGTGGAGAGGCGTCACCAGTGGCGTCCCACACAGGCCCTTGGACCTGATTGATGAAAATGATCTCTCAGAGGAAATAGACTCGTTACTCTCAATGTTTGATGTGGTGTAAAAATGTTGAAGAGGATTAAGACAGAAGGAAATATCAAGAGGCTACAAGAGGACCTAGACAAACTGATGGAATGGTCCAGCAAATGGTTACTAAAGATCAACCCGAGTGAATGCAAAGTAGTGAAACTAGGCGGTGGAAACAGGAGGCGTGACACAGGATACAGAGGAGGAGATGAAGTTCTTCATGCAACGGACAGAGAGAAAGATGAAGGGGTTGATATCACACCAAACCTGTCTCCTGAAGCCTGAACAACACATCACACAACACAACACATAGCAACACAACACAACACATCACACAACACAACACATCACACAACACATCACACAACACAACACATCACACAACACAACACATCACACAACACATCACACAACACAACACATCACACAACACATCACACAACACAACACATCACACAACACAACACATCACACAACACATCACACAACACAACACATCACACAACACATCACACAACACAACACATCACACAACACAACACAACACATCACACAACACAACACATCACACAACACATAGCAACATAACACATCACACAACACAACACATCACACAACACAACACAACACATCACACAACACATAGCAACATAACACATCACACAACACAACACATCACACAACACAACACATCACACAACACAACACATCACACAACACAACACATCACACAACACAACACATAGCAACATAACACATCACACAACACAACACATCACACAACACACAACACATCACACAACACATCACACAACACAACACATCACACAACACATCACACAACACAACACATCACACAACACAACACATCACACAACACAACACATCACACAACACAACACATAGCAACATAACACATCACACAACACAACACATCACACAACACAACACATCACACAACACATCACACAACACAACACATCACACAACACAACACATCACACAACACAACACATAGCAACATAACACATCACACAACACAACACATCACACAACACAACACATCACACAACACATCACACAACACAACACATAGCAACATAACACATCACACAACACAACACATCACACAACACACAACACAACACACAACACAACGCAACACATAACACAATACATAACAACACAACACAACACACAACACAACACATCTCAACACACAACACAACACACAACACAACACATAACACAACACAACACATAACACAACACAACACATCTCAACACACAACACAACACACAACACAACACATAACATCACAACACATAACAACACAACACAACACATAACAACACAACACAACACATAACAACACAACACATAACAACACAACACATAACAACACAACACATAACAACACAACACATAACAACACAACACAACACATAACATCACAACACATAACAACACAACACATAACAACACAACACATAACAACACAACACAACACATAACAACACAACACATAACAACACAACACATAACAACACAACACATAACAACACAACACATAACAACACAACACAACACATAACAACACAACACATAACAACACAACACATAACAACACAACACAACACATAACAACACAACACATAACAACACAACACAACACATAACAACACAACACATAACAACACAACACATAACAACACAACACAACACATAACAACACAACACAACACATAACAACACAACACATAACAACACAACACATAACAACACAACACATAACAACACAACACACAACACAACACAACACACAACACAACACATAACACAACACAACACATAACACAACACACAACACAACACAACACATAACAACACAACACAACACATAACAACACAACACAACACATAACACAACACAACACATAACAACACAACACACAACACAACACAACACACAACACAACACAACACATAACAACACAACACACAACACAACACACAACACAACACATAACAACACAACACACAACACAACACATAACACAACACAACACACAACACAACACACAACACAACACAACACACAACACAACACATAACACAACACAACACATAACAACACAACACACAACACAACACATAACACAACACATAACACAACACAACACACAACACAACACACAACACAACACATAACACAACACAACACATAACAACACAACACACAACACAACACATAACACAACACATAACACAACACAACACACAACACAACACACAACACAACACATAACACAACACAACACACAACACAACACACAACACAACACAACACACAACACAACACATAACACAACACAATACATAACAACACAACACACAACACAACACATAACACAACACATAACACAATACAATCACACAACACATCACATACAAATGTATCACCATGGATATTAGAAGAAGCAGCGCAGGCCCTCAGCAGACCTCTAGCACTAACCTATAATGAGTCACTTAAAGCTGAGGAGTTACCCAGTTGCTGGAAGAGGACAAATGTGGTGGCAGTGTACAAGAGAGGAGATAAAGACGTGGCACTTAACTGCTGACCAGTGTCGCTCATAAGCGTCCCTTGCATAGTACTTGCAACAATAATAAGTTTAAGAATTGTTGTAAATCTAAAAAGACTGCTCTCTACACTCTAACTACACTCTCCACAGTTCCAACTGGCCAGTACAAGCTAACTACACTCCCACCAACCAGGCCAGCGTCCACCACTACAGCACCAACCAGGCCAGCGTCCACCACTACAGCACCAACCAGGCCAGCGTCCACCACTACAGCACCAACCAGGCCAGCGTCCACCACTCAGGCGTCCACCAGGCCAGCGTCCACCACTCAGGCGTCCACCAGGCCAGCGTCCACCAGGCCAGCGTCCACCACTCAGGCGTCCACCAGGCCAGCGCCCACCACTACAGCACCAACCAGGCCAGCGTCCACCACTCAGGCGTCCACCAGGCCAGCGTCCACCAGGCCAGCGTCCACCACTCAGGCGTCCACCAGGCCAGCGTCCACCCATCACTGGTATTGCCAGAGCTACGCCCCTCAACAACGACCAATTGAGTTGCTTAATCTCACCCAGCGAGCGGCTGACACCCTTGTAAACAAGCCGAGGTAGAGTGATTGACATGATGGGGGGGGAGGTGGCCCATGATGGGTGGGGGGAGGTGGCCCTTGATGGGTGGGTGGAGGTGTTGTTTGGCCCGTTGTGGGGGAGGTCACCCCTTCTCCCAATACCACATTGGTTATGGCTTGTTGCTTAATGTTGCTGTACAGTGGGAGGGAGGCTGAGTGGGAGGGAGGCTGAGTGGGAGGGAGGCTGAGTGGGAGGGAGGCTGAGTGGGAGGGAGGCTGAGTGGGAGGGAGGCAGAGTCGGAGGGAGGCAGAATGGGAGGGAGGCAGAGTGGGAGGGAGGCAGAGTGGGAGGGAGGCAGCGTGGGAGGGAGGCTGAGTGGGAGGGAGGCTGAGTGGGAGGGAGGCAGAGTGGGAGGGAGGCAGAGTGGGAGGGAGGCTGAGTGGGAGGGAGGCAGAGTCGGAGGGAGGCAGAGTGGGAGGGAGACTGAGGGGGAGGGAGGCAGAGAGAGAGAGAGAGAGAGAGAGAGAGAAAGAGAGAGAGAGAGAGAGAGAGAGAGAGAGAGAGTGAGAGAGAGAGAGAGAGAGAGAGAGAGAGAGAGAGAGAGAGAGAGACAGAGAGAGACAGAGAGAGACAGAGAGAGAGAGAGAGAGAGAGAGACAGAGAGAGACAGAGAGAGACAGAGAGAGAGAGAGAGAGAGAGAGAGAGAGAGAGAGAGAGAGAGAGAGAGAGAGAGAGAGAGAGAGAGAGAGAGAGAGAGACAGAGAGAGAGAGAGAGAGAGACAGAGAGAGAGAGAGAGAGAGACAGAGAGAGAGAGAGAGAGAGCGAAAGAGAGAGAGAGAGAGAGACAGAGAGAGAGAGAGAGAGAGAGAGAGACAGAGAGAGAGAGACAGAGAGAGAGAGAGAGCGAAAGAGAGAGAGAGAGAGAGAGAGAGAGAGAGAGAGAGAGAGAGAGAGAGAGAGAGAGAGAGAGAGAGAGAGAGAGAGAGAGAGAGAGAGAGAGAGACATATATACATTAACATCATCACACAACATATTGTTCTTATCTATTGAACATACAATCACAGTAAGTTATTGTAGTGCTTATAAAATGTTGATCTAACCCACATACACAGACTTGTTCGAGGTGTATTTTACATAACATCATTAACGTGCATTTACTAAGGTTAACTGCAGTTCTGACTAGTTCTGACCACACACACATATACCTCGAAATATATACACATATACATTTATGTCTCTGCAAACCATCCCACGCCTTCTCCTAACGTAAACTTTATCGATCGTCACTTTACCTATTGTGACGGTCGTCAATAGTCAGAATTCGTACGTACTTAGCTTTTAGATAGTAGTATTCTGACTAGTAAGAAATTCTTTTAAATTAAATGAAGCTAAAACACAAACTTAAACATTTCTAGGCTTAGTATAGCCCACATCTGTACTACATTAGGCCTGAGATATCGTGTATTAGGCCTAGGAAGGTTAGCTTTGATTTGTTTAGTTTGTCAAAGCAACACAAGTAAATTTTTTCATCCGATTTGTCCAATTCAATAGTTATGATTTTTACTTTCTAATTTCGTTGTAGGTGGGTATATAGACTATGGTGCTCAGTGTCACGCTAAGTACTGCCACAACAGGAGGATGAGCTGGTCTCTCCTACTCTGACAGTGTGAGACAAGTGTTATATAAAGTAGTGTCTTATTTAGAACTTAACCACTGAAGGTGATTTAGATGCTTTCACAAGCTCAGTTTATAGTTACATCACATATATACATTGTATAACTGATGCATTACATTATCAACCTAGGGTACAATTCCAATATATCATTAAGTGTTCCAGTATTAATATAGTAGTTACAGAGTTCAGCATACCTTAGCCCAGAGGGGCGAAAGTCATTCAGTATGGGACATTCTACAATATAATGTTCAAGAGAGTGCATGTTTTCTTTTTTACAAAGTTGACACATTGTGTACTAGATATTTGGGTTTTGAGAAAGCTGCCAGATACGTCTATATCCCAGGCGTATTCTGGCCACTATAACATCACATTGCCGGGTTCTTGTTCTATTAGTCCCATATGTGAATGTCTCCTCACGATATCTATCATAATATTTAATGCTACAACTTTCAGGTCTTTGAGAATTTGTTAGGTCGGTGAGATTTTCATTAGATATTTGCATAAGTATTATCTTTGTTACTGCTAATGAAACATCCAAATTAGTTTCTGTTACTGGTCTATTTCAGGCTATCTTTGCAAGCATATCAACAGTGTCATGCCTTGAGATGCCAACATGGAATGGTATCCATAGAAATTAAATTTTAAATCAGTTTTCTTTAGTAGCTAAAACATTCATTCGAATATCACTAACTATTTTCTGGGTGTCACTACTGTGTGCGTTCAATGCCAGGAGTGTACTCTGCGAGTCACAGTATATAAGTTCACTGCCTTTGTCTTTTAAAAATTCAGTGGCAAGGTATATGCCTGCAAGTTCGGTTTGAGTTGTGCTTACCCAGTCATTGACGCGATTCATTTCTGTATGTAAGATTGTAAGATTGTTTAAATATATTACATGCACATCTGATACATCGTCTACCTTTTTCTAGAGAGCCGTCGGTATAGCACTGATACACATCGTTACCCATACCCTGAGTACTCTCAGTGATGCTGTACAGTGATAACTGTTGTAATAGTGTACAGTGTTCACTATCTTTCTTGGGTGCATTTACAGAATCAACTGATAGATCCCAGTTATCCCATGGATTAATTGGTTGATTAATAACATATATATATATATATCCCATAAAAATATCATATATATATATATATATATATATATATATATATATATATATATATATATATATATATATTAGTATATTTTGGTAGCAGTCTTTCCTGTAGACATATATTATTAAATATGACCGAAAAAGTAAGATTAATAATTCTAACACGAAATTTCTCAATCTTTCGTACATTTCTTTTCACTGTTGGAGTTAATTCAAAAATCAATTCTCCAAAATTCATTTTTATTTCTAGTCTGACGCGACACTTGAGCGCGTTTCGTAAAACTTACTACATTTTCAAAGACTTTACACATACACAACTGAATAGAACTTACATATCTCCGATTTGTTTATATCTACATTTGAGTGAGGTGGATGGGGTGAGGTGGTATTTAATTGGGTATTAATTTCATCAACACAAGGCAGAACACGAAACAATGGGTATTGAAATGGAAGTGATTGTAGAAAGCCTATTGGTTCATATTTCTTGATGCTTCTATGTTGGAGCGGAGTCTTGAGGTGGGTAGAATATAGTTGTGCATTAATTGGCTGTTGATTGCTGGTGTTGACTTCTTAATGTGCAGTGCCTCGCAAACGTCAAGCCGTCTGCTATCGCTGTATCTATCGATGATTTCTGTGTTGTTTACTAGGATTTCTCTGGCGATGGTTTGGTTGTGGGAAAAGATTATATGTTCCTTAATGGAGCCCTGTTGCTTATGCATCGTTAAACGCCTAGAAAGAGATGTTGTTGTTTTGCCTATATACTGGGTTTTTTGGAGCTTACAGTCCCCAAGTGGGCATTTGAAGGCATAGACGACGTTGGTCTCTTTCAAAGCGTTCTGCTTTGTGTCTGGAGAGTTTCTCATGAGTAGGCTGGCCGTTTTTCTGGTTTTATAGTAAATCGTCAGTTGTATCCTCTGATTTTTGTCTGTAGGGATAACGTTTCTATTAACAATATCTTTCAGGACCCTTTCCTCCGTTTTATGAGCTGTGGAAAAGAAGTTCCTGTAAAATAGTCTAATAGGGGGTATTGGTGTTGTGTTAGTTGTCTCTTCAGAGGTTGCATGGCGTTTCACTTTCCTTCTTATGATGTCTTTCTGCCCTAAACCAGAAAATAATAAATACAGAATATGCGGTCATATTCAATGAAACATGTTTGAAAGAAAACCTGCTGCCAGTATACACCAATATAAACCCACATGACCCAGCAGTCCGCAATACATATATATATATATATATATATATATATATATATATATATATATATATATATATATATATATATATATATATATATATAAAAGTTTGTGAGGGTACCACCTCTGGTGCCAATGTGGGGACCCATAGCCTCGGAGAAGAAAATAAAAAGTATTCAGAGAGCTTGTGGTTTCTAACTGAACACTAATATTATCTTCTCCTACCACCCCCATGTTTTTGTATGTACACACACACACACACACAAACACACACACACACACACACATATATATATATATATATATATATATATATATATATATATATATATATATATATATATATATATATATATAGGGGCCCATAGCTTCGGAGAAGAAAATAAAGAGTACTCAGAGAAGACCTTGTGGATCCTCAATGAACACTGATATTTCCTTCTCCTACCACCCCAATTATTTTGGTATGTGTGTATATTTATCTAACTTTATTTGAAAATGTCATTACAAAAAACGAGTTACAATATTGATTACATGCAGGGTACAAGGCTGCTTGTCACAAGTTGAACAGCTCCTCCAGCTCCTCAGATGGCGGGCAGGAACCATGGATGCAGAGAGCATTTCCTCTCTGGATTGCCACACTAAGGTGCTGAAAAAGAAAACTGGCAGCTCTAGGGTCTCTAGTTGTTTCGATTAGCTTAGACCCCAACTCCTTCAAAAAGCTAGCAGCACTTTTACCCCAGGCACCAAGTGTCTCTGAGGCAATATATATATATATATATATATATATATATATATATATATATATATATATATATATATATTATATATATATATATATATATATATATATATATATATATATATATATATATATATATATATATATATCCCTTTGTGCCCTCAAGAAGAAAGATGGTGGAGTCAGACCCATTGCCGTGGGTAACACACTTCGGCGCCTTGTTGCTAGGGCAGCTGTCAGAAAAGTTAGTATAGACGGTGCAACGATGCTTCGACCCCATCAACTAGGTTTTGGTGTCCCCCATGGCTGTGAAGCAGCGGCTCATGCAGCACGAGCCTATATCAAGCACCTCCCAGAAAATAAGGCATTAATTAAATTAGACTTTAAAAATGCCTTCAACCAGGTAAAAAGGGATGTGGTACTGGAAGCAGTTCGAACAAGCTTTCCTTCTCTACTCCCCTTCGTCTCAGCAGGGTACAGTAGGGAATCGACGCTGCTGTTTGGGGAACATGAAGTTGTTTCTACAGAAGGTGTCCAGCAGGGAGACCCACTTGCCCCTTTTCTTTTTTGCATGGCTGTTAAAGAGGTCACAAGCAGGTTGACCAGCGAACTCAACATCTGGTTCCTGGACGATGGCACCCTGGCAGGGACACAGGAGTCCCTGCTAGAAGATCTACAGCTGGTGAAATCTAAGGGAGAGGAGTTAGGACTCACCCTAAACCCATTAAAGTGTGAAATCATCTCATCTAGCCAACCAACCATAGATGCAGTGCGAACCATATTGCCAGGAGCCCAAGTGATCGCTCCCACCGACAGTGTGCTGCTAGGGGCACCTCTGGGCTCGAGCGCCATTGAGGTAGTCCTCGAAGAAAAGCTGAACGACCTGAGGAGGATGGAGGGAAGAATAGGGGCTTTGGACGCCCACGATGCTCTGTACCTTCTCACAAGGAGCCTGGCTTTGCCCAGACTGACCTATTTCCTAAGGTGTGCTCCCTCCTTCGACAGCCCAAAATTAACAGAATATGACACACTCCTAAGGTCAATAACCGTGAAAGTGTTAAACCTCTCCCTGCAAGATGACCAATGGGACCAAGCAACGCTCCCAGTTAGACTCGGGGGGATAGGTATTCGCAAGGCGACACCGTTAGCATTGCCGGCATTCTTATCCTCGACCAGTGCAACAGGTGAATTAGTTAAGGAAATACTACCGGAACACCTAAGAGACTTCATTGGGATTCATGATCCCAAATTCGCGGAAGGAGCCGGTCAGTGGGACACTCTTGTCAACTCTCATCCTCGACCGACTTTTCCAAATGACTGCAAACAGTCCAAATGGGATAGCCCCATAGTGGAGAACATCGCCACATCATTGCAGGAGGCAGCTTCCAGGAAGGACAAAGCGCGTCTTCTAGCTGTGCAAGCTCCCCATGCCGGGGACTTCCTGTTGGCAGTCCCTAATTCCGCCATGGGCACCCGCCTGGACCATCGGACCCTAAGTATTGGTGTTGCTCTGCGCCTTGCCGCCCCTATCTCCACCGAGCACCGGTGTATTTGCGGCCATGCACGGGCAGACCAATACGGCAGCCATGGTCTCATCTGTCGTAAGACACAGGGAAAGATTGTCAGACATGAAGCAGTCAATGACATCATCAAGAGAAGTTTGGCTTCAGCTGGGTGCCCAGCACAAAGGGAACCTCAGTTGTGCAGGCCTGACAACAGCCAAAAACGCCCAGATGGAGTCACCCTGCAGCCGTGGAGGGAAGGTAAACAGGTCGTGTGGGACTACACGTGTGCATCCACATTGGCTGATACCTATCTACCTTACAGCGCAGCTGAGGGAGGCGGGGCGGCCACCTTCAGGGAGACCCAGAAAACTAACAAGTACAGGGACCTAGAACGTTGTTACAGGTTCGTGCCAATAGGCTCTGAGACTCTGGGCGCCTGGGGTAAATGTGCACTTAAGTTCCTGAAGGAGCTGGGCGAGGAACTCATTGGGAAGACTAGAGACCCAAGAGCGGCCAGTTTTATGTTCCAGCGCCTCAGTGTCGCTGTTCAGAGGGGAAATGCGTGTTGTATCTTGGGTACGCACCCGACCCCCGAGGAACTGGACGAGGTCTTCGAACACTGATTGGTATATTGTTATATTGTTATATAAGTGTGTGTTTTCTGTAAACTGTAGCATTGCAATAAAATCAAATAAAAAAAAAATAAAAAATAATAGAGGTGGTAGGAGAGGAAAAGATTAAAGTATTCAGTGAGAATCCACAAGGTCTTCTCTGAACACTATTTATTTTCTTCTTCGAGGATGTGGGTCCCTTTAATTAAACCAGTGGTGGTACCCCTATATATATATATATATATATATATATATATATATATATATATATATATATATATATATATATATATATATATATATATATATATATAATATTTTGATAGTACACATAAAAATTTTGTTCTACCTTGTAGAACCAAGATGCATAATCAGATTTCGGTCTTCTTCTATAGACCTCAGGTGAGTGTAGCATATTATCAAGTTTAGCTTGAAATATCATGTGGTGCCGAGATCTACTCAACGCCTTCTCGCCGGAAACTGTGCAGAGAATAGGTTGTAGGTACGAGGATGGCTGTGGTGGACAGGTTGTAGGTATGAGGATGGCTGTGGTGGACAGGTTGTAGGTACGAGGATGGCTGTGGTGGACAGGTTGTAGGTATGAGGATGGCTGTGGTGGACAGGTTGTAGGTACGAGGATGGCTGTGGTGGACAGGTTGTAGGTATGAGGATGCCTGTGGTGGACAGGTTGTAGGTACGAGGATGGCTGTGGTGGACAGGTTGTAGGTATGAGGATGGCTGTGGTGGACAGGTTGTAGGTACGAAGATGGCTGTGGTGGACAGGTTGTAGGTACGAGGATGGCTGTGGTGGACAGGTTGTAGGTATGAGGATGCCTGTGGTGGACAGGTTGTAGGTATGAGGATGCCTGTGGTGGACAGGTTGTGGGTACGAGGATGCCTGTGGTGGACAGGTTGTAGGTATGAGGATGGCTGTGGTGGACAGGTTGTAGGTACGAGGATGGTTGTGGTGGACAGGTTGTAGGTATGAGGATGGCTGTGGTGGACAGGTTGTGGGTACGAGGATGGCTGAGGTGGACAGGTTGTAGGTATGAGGATGCCTGTGGTGGACAGGTTGTAGGTATGAGGATGGCTGTGGTGGACAGGTTGTAGGTATGAGGATGGCTGTGGTGGACAGGTTGTAGGTATGAGGATGGCTGTGGTGGACAGGTTGTAGGTATGAGGATGCCTGTGGTGGACAGGTTGTAGGCATGAGGATGGCTGTGGTGGACAGGTTGTAGGTATGAGGATGGCTGTGGTGGACAGGTTGTAGGTATGAGGATGGCTGTGGTGGAGAGGTTGTAGGTATGAGGATGCCTGTGGTGGACAGGTTTTAGGTATGAGGATGGCTGTGGTGGAGAGGTTGTAGGTATGAGGATGGCTGTGGTGGACAGGTTGTAGGTATGAGGATGGCTGTGGTGGAGAGGTTGTAGGTATGAGGATGCCTGTGGTGGACAGGTTGTAGGTATGAGGATGGCTGTGGTGGACAGGTTGTAGGTATGAGGATGGCTGTGGTGGACAGGTTGTAGGTATGAGGATGCCTGTGGTGGACAGGTTGTAGGCATGAGGATGGCTGTGGTGGACAGGTTGTAGGTATGAGGATGGCTGTGGTGGACAGGTTGTAGGTATGAGGATGGCTGTGGTGGAGAGGTTGTAGGTATGAGGATGGCAGAAGTGGGAAGAGGGATGGAGGGGAAAGTTAGGGAAGGGAACTGGAAGGAAAAGATAAGAGATTAAATAACGTCAATGAAACTAGATAGGAAACAGTTTGAGAGATAAGATATAAAGAGTGAAACAGAGAAATTGGAACAGAACTGCAGCATTGCCAGATTTACCCTGAAGCAGAATGCTTCGTAACATCTATTCTTGTTCTAAGAATATGTGTTACTTACCATATAAGTAAAGTATCACACTTATAAACCATAGCTAAAATACAAGAGAGGTATATAATAATTCCTCGTCCAAAACGATGGGCATATTAGTGGCTTTAGGCTTAGTATATACTAGCTATATCTAGTGGCTTTAGGCTTAGTATATAGTAGCTATATCTAGTGGCTTTAGGCTTAGTATATACTAGCTATATCTAGTGGCTTTAGGCTTAGTATATACTAGCTATATCTAGTGGCTTTAGGCTTAGTATATAGTAGCTATATCTAGTGGCTTTAGGCTTAGTATATACTAGCTATATCTAGTGGCTTTAGGCTTAGTATATACTAGCTATATCTAGTGGCTTTAGGCTTAGTATATACTAGCTATATCTAGTGGCTTTAGGCTTAGTATATACTAGCTATATCTAGTGGCTTTAGGCTTAGTATATACTAGCTATATCTAGTGGCTTTAGGCTTAGTATATGCTAGCTATTTCTAGTGGCTTTAGGCTTAGTATATGCTAGCTGTATCTAGTGGCTTTAGGCTTAGTATATACTAGCTATATCTAGTGGCTTTAGGCTTAGTATATACTAGCTATATCTAGTGGCTTTAGGCTTAGTATATACTAGCTATATCTAGTGGCTTTAGGCTTAGTATATGCTAGCTGTATCTAGTGGCTTTAGGCTTAGTATATGTTAGCTGTATCTAGTGGCTTTAGGCTTAGTATATGTTAGCTGTATCTAGTGGCTTTAGGCTTAGTATATACTAGCTATATCTAGTGGCTTTAGGCTTAGTATATACTAGCTATATATATCTAGAACCTTATGTTTATTACTCATTTTGTAACAATGAACTTTGACCTGAATAAATAATAATAATAATAATAATTATTATTATTATTATTACATTGGGAGTAATGACACGAACGTGATACATCAACATCTGTAAGAGCCGTGATGAGGATTCGAACCTATGCAATGGGTGTTCCCAGGCATACGCGCTAGCAGTCGGAAATCCGACACACAATAACATAAGTTACCCATTAAAGAAAAAGAGAACGAGTATTCCGTGACGTCATACAAGACGTATATTATATATCTTATCTCTTTTTAAACCTCAGTCTAGTATTTAAACTTAATAAAAAAGTGTTCACTAGGACTGAATATAATTTCCAACACCAAGAATATAGCTTAACTCTTTATTCCTTAATCATAAATAGAACCACCAACTATTTTAGGACGTCTCCCCTAGGGCGTCGTCACGTACACACAGCAACTTGTGGATGAACAACCCAGCGGGTTTTCTTCCTGTTGGGGAGTGTTGTACATGCTGGTATGGCGGTGTGTCCACTCACAAGATGAGTGCCGCTGCCCAATAAACTCGCCCCTCGGGGCAAAATTAATAACAAAAACAAAATTGTAAACACGGTCACGAGGACTCCTGGTTCAACCTTGAGGCCGAGCGGACGTTTGGACTCCTCCTCCGCCTGGGAGCCGCCTGATCACGTCCTGTTTTCACGTTTTGGCTTTGCTACTGCCGTTTGGCATCCCTTTTCAGCGGTCCGACTGTACGACGCCTGGCGCACATATCGCCTTGGGTCACGGGATTGTTGATAGTTTTTTTTTTTTGACGTGTACTGAGCTGGTTCTCCCAGCGGGGTGACGGTGTCCATGGGCCGGCTTGGCCGAGAGGTGCCGGGGGTTGGCGGGTCTTGGTGGGCTCCTGGTGTGCCCTCAGCCGTGATGGGCGGCCGGCTTCTGCTCTGTCGGGGGACGCTGGATGACTTTTTGCGTTTTGGTTGGGGGCAGAGTTTTGGTTTTGCTACCTGGTGTTCTCTGTGTGGGGCAGGGCCGGTGCTTGTCACCCTGAGGGACTCCTGGGTCTCCCCAATCATCTGCCCGTCTGTGTGTTTATTTGCCGTGTGGCATATTAGTTTCTAGTGATTGGCGTCACTCGTTTTGCGATGTGGCTTGGCGTTTCACGTTTCCTGGCTTCGCGATTCACCCTTAACGGGTACACCGGGGCGCATCCGATCCCACGATCGTCGTTGCCCCCCTAGATCAACAACAACAACAACACGGTCACGAAGCTCTCCCTGACAAATTTTACAACATATAAAGGTTCTTTCTCCGAGCTTCGACACAGGATCCTCTATGATCCGCCCAACCGAAGATCTCATGAACAAAGGGAAGAACAATTTTCGGTATTTCTATTGCATTTAATACTGGCCATTATTATTGTAGGAAATATCGTTAAGACGTGGGATTAAATCCCCAAACATAGTGAGTTTACTCAGCATTACACACACAAATTCAATGTCATACCTGTACTTATATGTTTAGGGAACCATTATTAATTCCTTACACTCGGCAAAATTGTGAGTTGGAGTTACAATAAGCTGAGCAGACCAATATAACTGTGATTGCAGCCACTAGCTGTATATCAAGCCTTGTAGGCCTCCAGACAGCCGCCATTATATGGCACTCTGAGGCACAGGGCCACAAACAATTCTGATGCTACAGTTACACAGCCTTAGTGAGCCCCACACCAACAATATCAACTAAGGGCCCCTTTTATTGTACACTGTAGATAGATTAACTATAAGAATAATTACAGTAGATTAGACCACCATATGTGTGTATGATTTATAATTTATATAAAAAACTAGGTAAACAATGTGTGGTTTATGAAGGGTCCACTTCCAAGTGGTTTAAGCTACAAATTGTCCCCCCAACTGTGTGTGATAAGTTCCAGCAGCTGAACCACAATATACACTCCACTAAGAACTAAGAAAGAATTAAGAACTAACTCAGAAGAAAAATAATATAATATTAAAGTCAACTGAAAAATAAATTTAAAGTAAATATTTGAATATTCACAGAATAAAAACAATTAAAGCTTGCTAGGATTTTCCCCATCCCCTCATCCACGCAACCATTCCCCACTCCCCCATCCCCTCATCCACGCAACCATTCCCCACTCCCCCATCCCCTCATCCACGCAACCATTCCCCACTCCCCCATCCCCTCATCCAGGCAACCATTCCCCACTCCCCCATCCCCTCATCCACGCAACCATTCCCCACTCCCCCATCCCCTCATCCAGGCAACCATTCCCCACTCCCCCATCCCCTCATCCAGGCAACCATTCCCCACTCCCCCATCCCCTCATCCACGCAACCATTCCCCACTCCCCCATCCCCTCATCCACGCAACCATTCCCCACTCCCCCATCCCCTCATCCAGGCAACCATTCCCCACTCCCCCATCCCCTCATCCACGCAACCATTCCCCACTCCCCCATCCCCTCATCCACGCAACCATTTCCCACTCCCCCATCCCCTCATCCACGCAACCATTCCCCACTCCCCCATCCCCCTCATCCACGCAACCATTCCCCACTCCCCCATCCCCTCATCCACGCAACCATTCCCCACTCCCCCATCCCCTCATCCACGCAACCATTCCCCACTCCCCCATCCCCTCGTCCACGCAACCATTCCCCACTCCCCCATCCCCTCATCCACGCAACCATTCCCCACTCCCCCATCCCCTCATCCACGCAACCATTCCCCACTCCCCCATCCCCTCATCCACGCAACCATTCCCCACTCCCCCATCCCCTCATCCACGCAACCATTCCCCACTCCCCCATCCCCTCGTCCACGCAACCATTCCCCACTCCCCCATCCCCTCGTCCTCCTAACCATTTCCTCCATCTCCCATCTTTATGTCCTCGCAGAGATGGGGTAGGACACCATCCCCCACTCCACCATCCCCTCATCCTCCTAACCATTCCCCACTCCACCATCCCCTCGTCTTCTGCATCATCTCCCACTCCCCGGTCCCTCGTCCTCCCCTGTCACCTCGTCCTCCCACCATTCCCCACTCCTCGTCCCCTCATCCTCCCCCCCGCTCCCCACTCCCTTGTCCGATGCTTTCACAAATGATCTGTTGTTCCCATCAGAAAATTGGGAACATTACATGATCTGATGTTTTCATCACTGAAATATGAGAAAAACAATTAAAAAGCGAAATGAAAAAATAAAAAAATAAACTATTCTTGCGAAATGAACAGTATAGTAAACAACACAGCTCAATTCCAATGCAATGTCACTCAAAATAATTAAATGAAAATGAAAATAAATCGAAATGTATGAAAATTATTTTGTCAATGAAATCAGAATCATTGAAATGGAATCATAACATATTTTGTATAGTGTGTGTGGCTCTTACGTGCAGCAGATAGCGTTGTTTCTTAAAAAAAAAAAAAATATTATTTTACCTGTCACAGTTGTGGCATCTATACTAATACTTATGAAATGAATGGTATGGTAAACAACGCAGCTCAATTCCAATGCAAAGTCACACAAAATAATTTTATCAAAATGAAAATAAATCGAAATCTATGAAAATTCAATTTATCAATGCAATTGGCAGTATTGAAATGGAATTCATAACATATTTAGTATAGTTTGTATATGTTGCTGTTACGTGCAACAGATGGTGCTGTTTTTTTTTTTTTTTTAATTTTTTTTTATCTGTCACAGGTGTGGCATCTATATAGCAGGTATATAAAAACATGCGCATATTCGAATGGAATGTTGTGTCAGAATTTCAAAGCAATTGGTGAAGAACTTTGTGACACTACAACGTGTGTCACTCTTATGTCCAACAGATGCGCTATTTTTCAAGAAAAGCATGTTTTTCCTGTCACAGGTGAGGGATGTATATAGTACTTATATAAAAACACGTGCCTTTTCAAATGCAACATTGTGTCAAAATTTGAAAGCAATCGGTAAAGAGGTTTCAAAAATTTCCCTCACACTAATAACACAATTTTGTATAAAAAACATGTTTTTCCCATCACAGATGTGACACCTATATAAAATCCCGCTCGGATGCAAATGGAATATTGTGGGAAAATTTCAAAGCAATCGGTGAAGAACTTTCAGAGATTAGCGAATTTGAACAAACGTTTACATTTTTTATTTATTTAGACTAGCTGTACCCAGCCACGCGTTGCTCAGCCACAGCAACCTTTCCCTGTCTCCTAGTCCTCCCCACCCTTCCCCCCCTTCCCTGTCCTCGCATCCTCTTAACCTTTCCTCACTCCCCCATCCCCTCATCCTCCCAACCATTCCACACTCCTCAGTCACCTTGTCCTCCCGACCATCCTCCCCTCCCCTGTCTCTTTTTCCTCCCCACTATCCCCCACTCCATCCACCGTCCCCTCGTCCTCTTAACCATTCCATATTACCACATTCCGTCGTCCTATCCATCATTCCCCCCACCCCCTCCCCAGTCCCTTTTTCCTCCAAACCATCCCCCACTCCATCATCCCCCCGTCCTCCCCACTATTCCCCACTCCCTCGTCCAATGCATTCCCAAATGATCTAATGTTCCCATCAGAAAATTGGGAACATCAATTGATCTGATGTTCCCATCACTGAAATATAAGATAAACAGTTAAAAAACGAAATACAAACAATGAAAAAATAAAAAAATTAACTATACTCACGAAATGAAGAGTATAGTAAACAACACAGCTCAATTCCAAGGCAATGTCTCACAAAATAATTAAATCAAAATTAAAATAAATCGAAATCTATGAAAATTCAATTTATCAATGCAATCGGAAACATTGAAATGGAATCGCAATATATTTAGTATACCGTGTTGCTATTACATGCATGAGATGGCACTGTTTTAGAAAAATCATGTTTTTTACCTGTCACAGGTGTGGTATTTATATAGTAGGTATATAAAAATATGGGCGAAATCGAATGGAACATTGTGTATAAATTTCAAAGCAATCGGTAAAGAGGTTTCAATGATTTCCTTCACGTGCAAAACACAGTTTTAAAAAAAAAAACAAGATTTTACCCACCACAGACGGGACATCTATATAGTATATACATATAAAACCCCGCTTGGATGCAAATGGAACGTTCTGTGAAAATTTCAAAGAAATCGGTGAAGAACTTTCAGAGATTAGCGATTTTGAACAAACAAACATTTACATTTTTATTTATATAGACTTGCTATACCCGGCCACAGCAATCTACCTCTGTTCCCCCAGTCCTCCCCACCATTTCCCCCTCCCCCGTCCCCTCGTCATCCCAACAATTCTCCACTTCCCCGACCCCTCGTCATCCCAACAATTCTCCACTTCCCCGTCCCCTCGTCAACCCAACAATTCTCCACTTCCCCGACCCCTCGTCCTCCCCACAATTCCCCTCTCCCTCGTCCGATGCATTCCCAAATGATCTGATATTATTATCTGAAAATTGGAGACATTAATATAAGAAAAACAGTTAAAAAACGAAATGAAAAAAAATGGAAAATTAAACAAATAAACTACACTTACGAAATAAATGGTATGATAAACAACACAGCTCAATTTCAATGCAATGTCACACAAAATAATTAAATCTAAATGAAAATAAATCGAAATCTATGAAAATTAAATTTATCAATGCAATCAGTAACATTGAAATAGAATCATAACATATTTAATATTGTGTGTGCTGCTATTATGTGCAACAGAAGGCACTGTTTAAAAAAAAATGTTTTTACCTGTCACAGGGGTGGCATTTATATAGTAGGTAGTGAAAAACATGCGCATATTCGAATGGAATGTTGTGTCAAAATTTCAAAGCAATTGGCGAAGCACTTTTGGAAATTAGCAATTTTGAAGAAACGAACATTTACATTTTTATTTATATAGACTAGCTATACCTGGTCATGCGTTGCTGGGGCTCAGCAACGCATGTGCATTGGTGAGTCACAGCAACCCTCCCCTGTTTCCCAGTCCTTCCCACCATTTCCCTATCCCCTGTCCCCTCATCCTCCTTACCAGGGAGCCGGTCGGCCGAGCGGACAGCACGCGGGACTTGTGATCCTGTGGTCCTGGGTTCGATCCCAGGCGCCGGCGAGAAACAATGGGCAGAGTTTCTTTCACCCTATGCCCCTGTTACCTAGCAGTAAAATAGGTACCTGGGTGTTAGTCAGCTGTCACGGGCTGCTTCCTGGGGGTGGAGGCCTGGTCGAGGACCGGGCCGCGGGGACACTAAAAAGCCCCGAAATCATCTCAAGATAACCTCAAGATAACCATCCCGTCACAACCGTCCCATCGTCCTCTCAACCATTCCCCTCTCCCACATCCCCTCGTCCTCCCAACCATTCCCCAGTCCCCATTCCCCTCGTCCTCCCCACCATTTCCCCATCCCTTTGTCCTCTTCACCATCCCCACTCCAGCATCCTCTCATGCACCTAACCATTCCCCACTCCACCATCCCCTTGTGTTCTCCATCCATCTCCCACTCTCCTGTCCTCTTGTCCTTCCTACCATTCCCCCTCCCGTCCCCTCGTCCTGCCCCACTATTTCCCCCCTCCCCTGTCCCCTCATCCTCCCTACCATCCCCTCACAACCGTCCCCTCGTCCTCCTCACCATTCCCCTCTCCCTCGTCCCAAATGATCTGATGTTCCGACGACGTTTCGGTCCGTCCTGGACCATTCTCAAGTCGATTGTGAAGAGGAGGTAGAGACAGGCAATAAATAGGCAAGAGAGAGCTTACCCTTTCCATTTATCTTTCTTTCTCTTTCCTTTTCTTTCTCTCTTCTCCCATTTTTCTGTTCATTGTCTTCTCCTACGCTCCCTTGCTATCCTCTTCTTATTCCTATTACTATCTCCTTCTCATTCGGTGGTTATAATAGGAGCTGCCACGTATGGGCCAATAGGCCCTCTGCAGTTCTCATTATTACTACTATCCCCTACACCTTACTTTCCTCCTTAGCTCTTGCCTATTTATTGCCTGTCTCTACCTCCTCTTCACAATCGATCTGATGTTCCCATGAGAAAAGTGAGAACATCAAATGATCTGATGTTCTCATGAGAAAAGTGGGAACATCAAATGATCTGATGTTCCCAT
Organism: Procambarus clarkii; assembly: GCF_040958095.1. Taxonomy (NCBI): domain Eukaryota; kingdom Metazoa; phylum Arthropoda; class Malacostraca; order Decapoda; family Cambaridae; genus Procambarus; species Procambarus clarkii. Next base: position 36,626,320 of record NC_091173.1, read on the forward strand.
CACTGAATTATAAGAAAAACAGTTAAAAAACGAAATGAAAAAATAAAAAAGACTATTCTCATAAAATGAGCAGTATGATAAACAACACAGCTCAATTCCATCACAATGACACACAAAATAATGAAATCAAAATGAAAATAAATAAAAATCGAAAATTGAATTTGTCATTGCAATCGGAAACAATTAAATGGAATTGTGACATATTTAGTATAGCATGTGTTGTTCTTACATGCAGTAGATGATGCTATTTCTTAAAAAGAAATGTTTGTACCTGTCACAGGTGTGGCATCTATACTTATACTTATGAAATGAATGGTATGTTAAACAACACAGCTCAATTCCAACACAATGTCACACAAAATAATTAAATCATAATGAAAATAAATCAAAATCTATGAAATTTAATTTATCAATGCAGTTGAAAACATTGAAATGGAATTCATAACATATTTACTGTAGCATGTTGCTATTACGTGACACACCCGTCCCCTCGTCCTCCCCACCAGCCAAACTCCCCTGTCCCCTTGTCCTCTCCACAATTCTCCATTTCCCTGTCCACTCGTCCCCACCATCCACAACTCCTCCGTCCCCTCATCCTCCCCACAATTCCCCCACTCCCTCGTCCGATGCATTCCTAAATGATCTGATGTTCCCATCAGAAAATATGCACATCAAAGATCTGATTTTCCCATCACTGATATATAAAAAATCAGTTAAAAACGAATTAAAAAAATAAAAAAAATAAAAAAATAAACTATACTCACGAAATGAACGGTATAGTAAAAAACACAGTTTAATTCAAATGCAATGTCACACTAAATAATTAAATCAGAATGAAAATAAATATAAATATATGAAAATACAATTTATCAATGAAATCAGAAACATTGAAATGGAATTGTAACATATTTAGAATAGCGTGTGTTGCTATTACATGCAACAGATGGTGCAGTTTATAAAAAAAAACAAGTTTTTACCTGTCACAGCTTTGGCATCTATATAGTAGGTATACAAAAACACTCATGTATTCGAATGCAACGTTGTGTCAAAATATCAAAGCAATCGATAAAGAGGTTTCAAAGATTTTCCTCACATGAAAACCATGAAAAACACAGTTTTTCAAAAAAACTTATTTTTTTTCCGTCACATACCAGACATCTATATAGTTTATATATAAGAACCTGCTTGGATGCAAATGGAACGTTGTGTGAAAATGTCAAAGCAATCTGTGAAGAACTTTCGGAGATTAGCGATTTTCAACAAACGAACATTTACATTTTTATTTACATAGATTATATATTAGTGTACAAAATTATCTGGGTATGAAAAAATGTGTGCAATTGTTTTCATGTGTCCTAGAGGTATAATTATCATGTGTCCCAGAGGTATAATTATCACGTGTCCTAGAGGTATAATTATCGTGTCCCAGAGGTATAATTATCACGTGTCCCAGAGGTATAATTATCACGTGTCCCAGTGTAATGATCTGGGGCTCAGATCATTAGTTCTCCCTTCTCCCCTCCTTTCCTTCTCCCTCTCCCCTCCTTTCCTTCTCCCTCTCCCCTCCTTCCTTCTCCCCTCCCTTTGGCCGTCATTCGTATCCTCCTCTTCCCCCCCCCTGTCGCCCATTTGTCAGGGTCAAGAGGTTGACCTGGGGGTGGTCGTGGATACCTTGGCTTCTCCCACTCAACTTCCCCACTCACATATTTCCCTCTCCATCCCCCTCTCATCCCCTCTCTTCCCCTCTCACCGGTCCCTTCCCCATACGAGGTAGAGTCAAATGTCCCTACTCGTATCTTAGAGGAGACAGGCTTGATCATAATTTATCAGTTTTGTTAACATTGCTCGCAGGTGCACTGGGGTTCCATAGTGGTGCCTTGTTTCCCTTCTCATAGCTGGGGAGAGCTGACTCAATCTTCAGGAATTCATGTAGCTTTCCACGGCAGATCAGTGAAGGTGATTGGCCTGAGATAAGGGCCAAGTCCTTATTGGCCCTAGAGAGCCAGACCTCAGGCCTACGTGTTAAATGGTTGGCCATTGCCAAAATAATGGGTGGAGCCCTGGGGCTGTATTAGATGGTGGGAGGAGTAATCCTTCCCAGCAATAAGTTGGTAAAACAAAATTTCATCAGTGTGTCTTGGTGTATTAGGAACAGGGCCGCAAGCCCGTATCCTAGGGGCTGAGGGCAGCCATCAACATCTTGGCCGTGGTGTGGGCCGTGAGTTTCGTGCCCTCAATAAATATCCATTGTCCCTCATGGGAAATAGAATAGGTTATGTGTTCAAATTGTCTTAATTTACATGTTTCATAAAATAAATTGTATAGCTTGTCCAGTGGTATTCACTTAACTCCCCTTTGATATATTTTGCTACTTTGTCATTTTTAGGTGTTGTATTGGAAGCCCCCAGGTTCTCCTACAATTAGTCGATACTAAAGTTGCCCTTGGATTTAAATTAGTAACGTAAATTACACAAACTAATTTTGCAAAATTTATTACTGAAATTCATACTACCCGGAGTCCTATGGTTACTGATTCCTTGCCTTCCTGGGGGATCGGTGATCGACACCGATCGTGGTTGGTCGGGAAGGTGGTGGCAGTTTAATGAGTGTTGTTATTGCTTTTTGTTTAACTAATAACCCTTGTCCTTGGTGTATCTTCCTCATTTAATATTCCTCTTATATACGTGGCCGTCTAGTGAGGGGTCATACTGGACTGTAACAGTGTTAAGCTGGGGTATTGAGTGAAGAGAGACAGAGAATTACAACAGAGAGCGTATAGTACGATTATGAGAGATCACAAGATAACAGGATTAATACTGGGGAACATTGGGTTATTACAATAGAGGCCGCGGTTATTACGACAGGGTAAAGCGGTCATTACAATGGTGGCAGCGGTGGGATTCGAACCCAGCCTCCTGAGTACAGTCACCCGGCCGACACCTCACGTCACTAACGAGGTTGTCCCAGTCCAGCCATGTTGTCTTCACGGAGCAGAGTCCAGTCACCATTACAACCGTGGGCTAGCTGTCTCAAGGTCACCAACCAAGCCCACCAGCCGCGTAGTCAAGACTGCGGGAAAACCGGAAGTGGAAGACGAGTGGTCTACGAAGAAGAACGCTAATTGCAAGGACTTGTCAGCTCTCTCAAAACCTGCGGTTGCGTCGTCTGTGGAAACCAAGATGCAACGCGGTGGTCTCGGGTACGAACAGCACTACCCCTACAGAGTGCTGCTGAATCGCCAGATGAGGTACAATCCTGTACCTCGGCCCAAGTTCAGCTGCACGAGGGGTTGCACGGAAGGTGTACCGGCCCAGTAGTACCGGGATAACAAGTAAACGCCGGTGGATGACGTCGCCCAGGAGCTGAGGCAGGGCCCACCTGTCCTGTCACCATGCCACCCTCTTCAACGCCATCGAACCTCACTACCAACGCGAGACATCGTGACACGTCGAAGTTGTGCTCTACTGTGGCAGCCATGGTTAACAACAGTCCATCAGGGCTGTTTGGGGAGCGATAGCAAGAAGTGAACCCGGGTTCCTGTTAGCGGGGTCCACCTGAGCTGACCGCCGCCAGCTGTCAGCTGTCACTCAAGTCAGGTGCGGGTAGTACGAGACCCCCTGTACTGTCCGTAGTTGGCCGAGGCCGGAAATGGAACTTCCAGACGACCAGGATCTTCAAGCAACATGAGGTAGTCGCCGGAATCTACAGCAACGAAATGTCAACAGGAACGAACGAGAGAAAATATTTATAGGAAAGTTTCATATAAAAATAAACGCTATTAATATAGTAAACTGTGGTAACTCGGAACAGTTCAACTTTTAATTTTCCATCTGATAGTAAGCACCTATACACCTTCGGAAAGTTCTCTGGACCAGTATTAAATGTTCAAAACTAGAACTAGTGAAATAGAGAAATAAATCTAGAAAGTGAACATTAGAAAATGACCCTGTCTCTAGGTAAGTTGTATGAGTGAACTGGTTTGAGAACCAGCTAGTAGGGTCTCTAGAAACGTTGATCAGTGGGGAACTTTATCTAGATTTTTCTAGATCCTAGATACTGATAGTTATACATATATTTTTTTTTAATTTTTTTTGTGGTTTACTGAACAATAAGGGTGTGGTACACAGTCTGACAAATGTGTTCACCCGCTGTGGTTGTGGACTTGAATATGAACTCTGGGATATTAGGAGTTGAGGAACTCATACCCAGCATGTTGTTGTTGGTTAAGGGACATGTCTGCGGACATTGAATTTTTTTTTAATAATAAAAATATTTTTGTGTATTTTCTTTAGATTTTAAGATTGGGAAGCGCTGTGGTGGACAGTTGCCACAGGTGTGGAGTGGAACACTCGGTCCCTGAGAGGTAGTGTTCCTCTATTCTGATATAATTTTATAATTTTGTTAATTTTTTTTAATGACATTGATTTTTTTTTAATGTTTTGTGTGATGTGTTTGATCTTTATTCCGGGTGGAATATTGTGATACCTGAAGGCTATTAGCTGATTTTAGCTAGTTAGTAATTGTTAGGTTTGGATTTCTCCAGTTATTTGTTACTATATCAAGACAGGTATAGGATATTTTGTCTTCCAGGTAGTTGGAAGGGTACGGGGCTGCATCCAAGTGGACAGTCAGGATTATAGGGATGGTCTCTGTCCTTATGTTTTATGTATTATTACTGTTGTGTTGATAGGTATAAATACATGCTGGGGCGCACCTTTTGGGTGTGCCGTTATTGTTGTTGGAGTATTGGATGGAATTAGTTAAGATTAGATAATTTCTTTTGTTTTGAGGCATTGGTTTAATATAGTGTTGGGTTAAAAATGTTGTTTTTGGAGTTAATGGTTAGGGTAGGGCAGGATTTATGGATAAGAAAAGTGTGTGTAACTTGCTTTACACACAAATTTCTTAATTTCCGAGGAGGGGGAGTTGTAATGATCTGGGGCTCAGATCATTAGTTCTCCCTTCTCCCCTCCTTTCCTTCTCCCTCTCCCCTCCTTCCTTCTCCCCTCCCCTTGGCTGTCATTCGTATCCTCCTCTCCCCCCCCCCCTGTCACCCATTTGTCAGGGTCAAGAGGTTGACCTGGGGGTGGTCGTGGATACCTTGGCTTCTCCCACTCAACTTCCCCACTCAGATATTTCCCTCTCCATCCCCCTCTCATCCCCTCTCTTCCCCTCTCACCGGTCCCTTCCCCATACGAGGTAGAGTCAAATGTCCCTACTCGTATCTTAGAGGAGACAGGCTTGATCATAATTTATCAGTTTTGTAAACATTGCTCGCAGGTGCACTGGGGTTCCATAGTGGTGCCTTGTTTCCCTTCTCATAGCTGGGGAGAGCTGGCTCAATCTTCAGGAATTTATGTAGCTTTCCACGGCAGATCAGTGAAGGTGATTGGCCTGAGATAAGGGCCAAGTCCTTATTGGCCCTAGAGAGCCAGACCTCAGGCCTACGTGTTAAATGGTTGGCCATTGCCAAAATAATGGGTGGAGCCCTGGGGCTGTATTAGATGGTGGGAGGAGTAATCCTTCCCAGCAATAAGTTGGTAAAACAAAATTTCATCAGTGTGTCTTGGGAGTGTATTAGGAACAGGGCCGCAAGCCCGTATCCTAGGGGCTGAGGGCAGCCATCAACATCTTGGCCGTGGTGTGGGCCGTGAGTTTCGTGCCCTCAATAAATATCCATTGTCCCTCATGGGAAATAGAATAGGTTATGTGTTCAAATTGTCTTAATTTACATGTTTCATAAAATAAATTGTATAGCTTGTCCAGTGGTATTCACTTAACTCCCCTTTGATATATTTTGCTACTTTGTCATTTTTAGGTGTTGTATTGGAAGCCCCCAGGTTCTCCTACAATTAATCGACACTAAAGTTGCCCTTGGATTTAAATTAGTAACGTAAATTACACAAACTAATTTTCCAAAATTTATTACTGAAATTCATACTACCCGGAGTCCTATGGTTACTGATTCCTTGCCTTCCTGGGGGATCGGTGATCGACACCGATCGTGGTTGGTCGGGAAGGTGGTGGCAGTTTAATGAGTGTTGTTATTGCTTTTTGTTTAACTAATAACCCTTGTCCTTGGTGTATCTTCCTCATTTAATATTCCTCTTATATACGTGGCCGTCTAGTGAGGGGTCATACTGGACTGTAACAGTGTTAAGCTGGGGTATTGAGTGAAGAGAGACAGAGAATTACAACAGAGAGCGTATAGTACGATTATGATAGATCACAAGATAACAGGATTAATACTGGGGAACATTGGGTTATTACAATAGAGGCCGCGGTTATTACGACAGAGTAAAGCGGTCATTACACCAGAGATATAATTATCACGTGTCCCAGAGGTATAATTATCGTGTCCCAGAGGTATAATTATCATGTGTCCCAGAGGTATAATTATCACGTGTCCCAGAGGTATAATTATCGTGTCCCAGAGGTATAATTATCATGTGTCCCAGAGGTATAATTATCACGTGTCCCAGAGGTATAATTATCACGTGTCCCAGAGGTATAATTATAACGTGTCCCAGAGGTATAATTATCACGTGTCCCAGAGGTATAATTATCACGTGTCCCAGAGGTATAATTATAACGTGTCCCAGAGGTATAATTATAACGTGTCCCAGAGGTATAATTATCACGTGTCCCAGAGGTATAATTATCACGTGTCCTAGAGGTATAATTATCACGTGTCCTAGAAGTATAATTATCACGTGTCCCAGAGGTATAATTATCATGTTTGTTGAAGCAATATGCGGTGTATACCAAGGCCGCCTCAACACTCACTCACCACAAGGTATACTCTTGGCCTAACACTAACCACAAGGTATACTCTTGGCCTAACACTCACCACAAGGTATACTCTTGGCCTAACACTAACCACAAGGTATACTCTTGGCCTAACACTCACCACAAGGTATACTCTTGGCCTAACACTCAGCACAAGGTATACTCTTGCCCAGAACACTCACCACAAGGTACACTCTTGGCCTAACACTCATCACAAGGTATACTCTAGTCCTAACACTCACCACAAGGTATACTCTTGGCCTAACACTCGCCACAAGGTATACTCTTGGCCTAACACTCAGCACAAGGTATACTCTAAGCCTAACACTCACCACAAGGTATACTCTTGTCCTAACACTCACCACAAGGTATACTCTAGTCCTCAACACTCACCACAAGGTATATTCTAGGCCTAACACTCACCACATGGTATACTCTAGTCCTCAACACTCACCACAAGGTATACTCTAGGCCTAACAATCACCACAAGGTATACTCTAGGCCTAACACTCACCACAAGGTATACTCTTGGCCTAACACTCACCACAAGGTATACTCTAGTCCTAACACTCTCCTCATGGTATACTCTAGGCCTAACACTCACCACAAGGTATACTCTAGGCCTAACACTTACCACAAGGTATACTCTAGGCATAACACTCACCCACAAGGTATACTCCAGTCCTAACACTCACCACAAGGTATACTCTTGGCCTAACACTCACCACAAGGTATACTCAAGTCCTAACACTCACCACAAGGTATACTCTTGACCTAACACTCGCCACAAGGTATACTCTTGTCCTAACACTCACCACAAGGTATACTCTTGGCCTAACACTCGCCATAAGGTATACTCTAGTCCTAACACTCACCACAAGGTATAATCTTAGCCTAACACTCACCACAAGGTATACTCTTGGCCTAACACTCACCAGAAGGTATACTCTAGTCTTCAACATTCACCACAAGGTATACTCTAGTCTTCAACACTCACCAGAAGGTATACTCTAGTCCTCAACACTCACCACAAGGTATATTCTAGGCCTAACACTCACCACAAGGTATACTCTAGTCCTCAACACTCACCACAAGGTATACTCTAGACCTCAACACTCACCACCAGGTATACTCTAGTCCTCAACACTCACGACAAGGTATATTCTAGGCCTAACACTCACCACAAGGTATACTCTAGTCCTAACACTCACCACAAGGTATACTCTAGTCCTAACACTCGCCACAAGGTATACTCTTGTCCTCAACACTCGCCACAAGGTATACTCTAGTCCTCAACACTCACCACAATGTATACTCTAGTCCTCAACACTCACCACAAGATATACTCTAGGCCTAACACTCACCACAAGGTATACTCCTCTCCTCAACACTCACCACAAGGTATACTCTAGTCCTAACACTCACCACAAGGTATACTCTTGTCCTCAACACTCGCCACAAGGTATACTCTTGGCCTAACACTCACCACAAGGTATACTCTAGGCCTAACACTCACCACATGGTATACTCTAGTCCTCAACACTCACCACAAGGTATACTCTAGGCCTAACACTCACCACATGGTATACTCTAGTCCTCAACACTCACCACAAGGTATACTCTTGGCCTAACACTCACCACAAGGTATACTCTTGACCTTACACTCGCCACAAGGTATACTCTTGTCCTAACACTCACCACAAGGTATACTCTTGTCCTAACACTCACCACAAGGTATACTCCTGTCCTCAACACTCACCACAAGGTATACTCTAGTCCTAACACTCACCACAAGGTATACTCTAGACTTAACACTCACCACAACGTATACTCTTGACCTAACACTCACCACAACGTATACTCTTGACCTAACACTCACCACAACGTTTACTCTTGACCTAACACTCACCACATGGTATACTCTTGGCCTAACACTCACAACAAAGTATACTCCCTGAGTGTATACACCCACAGGAGGGTATATCTCTCGAATCACATATTCGTTCTTTAGTTATAAAAATAAATAATAAATGGCTGGACCAGGTTTTTAAGAGATAAAATCATAGTGAAATCCGAAGTAAAGTCCCGCCGTAAAGGAGAACATGTGTTGCGGGTGAGTGATATACAGAGCTGTGAGCTCGTTTGTCATGTACGGTGTCAGTCACCGTCACCCTCACCTGGGCACTGTAGTTGCCGGTAGTTAACAGTGACGTACACCAGGTAGGTATGATGACACTCTCCTTCTCTCTTCAACAATCTTATAAGTTTATGAACTGGTAACTTTGTTATCATTGTAATGGTGCCTTTTGTTTAACCCTCTCATAACTTATCTAGCCACGGCTAGCCACGCTTAACCTAGCCACGCTTAACCAATCCACGCTCAACCAAGCCACGGCTAACCTAGCCACGCCTAACCTAGCTACGCCTAACCTAGCAACGCCTAACCTAGCCACGTCAAACATAACCACGCCTAACCTAGCCACGGCTAACCTAACCACGCCTAACCTAGCCACGTCAAACATAACCACGCCTAACCTAGCCACGGCTAACCTAACCACGCCAAACCTAGCCACGCCTTACCTAGCCACGCCTAACATAACCACGCCTAACCTAGCCACGGCTAACCTAACCACGCCTAACCTAGCCACGCCTAACCTAGCCACGCCTAATCTAGCAACGCCTAACCTAGCCACGTCAAACATAACCACGCCTAACCTAGCCACGCCTAACCTAACCACGCCTAACCTAGCCACGCCTAACCTATCCACGTCAAACATAACCACGCCTAACCTAGCCACGGCTAACCTAGCCACGAGTAACCTAACCCCTCCTAAACCTAGCCACGCTTAACCTAGCCACGCCTAACCTAGCCACGCCTAACCTTGCCACGGCTAACCTAACCACGCCTAACCTAACCACGGCTAACCTAGCCACGCCTAATCTAGCCACGCCTAACCTAGCCATGCCTAACCTTGCCACGCCCAACATAGCCACGCATAACCTAGCCACGGCTAACCTAGCCACGCCTAACCTATCCACGCCAAACATAACCACGCCTAACCTAGCCACATCTAACCTAGCCACGCCTAATCTAGCAACGCCTAACCTAGCCACGCCTAACCTAACCACGGCTAACCTAGCCACGCCTAACCTAGCAACGCCTAACCTATCCACGGCTAACCTATCCACGGCTAACCTCGCCACGCCTAACCTAGCCACGCCTAACCTAGCCACGCGTAACCTAGCCACGCTTAACCTTGCCACGCCTAACCTAGCCACGCCTAACCTATCCACGGCTAACCTAGCAACGCCTAACCTAGCCACGCTTAATCTAGCCACGCCTAACGTAGCCACGCCTAACGTAGCCACGCCTAACCTAGCCACGCCTAACCAAGCCACGGCTAACCTAGCCTCGCCTAACCTAGCCACGGCTAACCTAGCCACGCCTAACCTAGCCACGCCAAACCTAACCACGCCTAGCCTAGCCACGCCTTACCTAACCACGCCTAACCTAGCCACGCCAAACCTAACCACGCCTAGCCTAGCCACGCCTAACCTAACCACGCCTAACCTAGCCACGCCTAATTTAGCAACGCCTAACCTAGCCACGGCTAACCTAGCCACGCCTAATCTAGCCACGGCCAACCTAGCCGCGGCTAACCTTTCCACGGCCAACCTCGCCACGCCTAACCTAGCCACGCCTAACCTAGCCACGGCTAACCTAGCCACGCTTAACCTAGACACGCCTAACCTTGCCACGCCTAACCTAGCCACGCCTAACCTAGCCACGCCTAACCTAGCCACGACTATCCTAGCTACGCTTAACCTAGCCACGCCTAACCTATCCACGGCTAACCTTTCCACGGCCAACCTCGCCACGCCTAACCTAGCCACGCCTAACCTAGCCACGGCTAACCTAGCCACGCTTAACCTAGCCACGCTTAACCTAGCCAAGCTTAACTTAGCCACGCCTAACCTAGCAACGCCTAACCTAGCCACGCCTAACCTAGCCACGCCTAACCTAGCCACGGCTAACCTAGCCTCGCCTAAACTAGCCACGGCTAACCTAGCAACGCCTAACCTAGCCACGCTTAATCTAGCCACGCCTAACCTAGCTACGCCTAACCTAGCCTCGCCTAACCTAGCCACGGCTAACCTAGCCTCGCCTAATCTAGCCACGCCTAACCTAGCCACGCCTAACCTAGCCACGACTAACCTTGCCACGCCTAACCTAGCCACGACTAACCTAGCCACGGCTAACATCGCCACGCCTAACCTAGCCACGGCTAACCTAGCCACGGCTAAAATCGCCACGCCTAACCTAGCCACGCCTAACCTAGCCACGGCTAACCTAGCCACGGCTAACCTTGCCACGCCTAACCTTGCCACGCCTAACCTAGCCACGCCTAACCTAGCCACGCCTAACCTAGTCACGCCTAACCTAGTCACGCCTAACCTTGCCACGCCTAACCTTGCCACGCCTAACCTAGCCACGCCTAACCTTGCCACGCCTAACCTAGCCACGCCTAACCTAGCCACGCCTAACCTAGCCACGCCTAACCTAGCCACGGCTAACCTTGCCACGCCTAACCTTGTCACGCCTAACCTAGCCACGCCTAACCTTGCCACGCCTAACCTAGCCACGCCTAATCTTGCAACGCCTAACCTAGCCACGCCTAACCTTGCCACGCCTAACTTTGCCACGCCTAACCTTGCCACGCCTAACCTAGCCACGCCTAACCTAGCCACGCCTAACCTTCCCACGCCTAACCTAGCCACGCCTAACCTTGCCACGCCTAACCTAGCCACGCCTAACCTAGCCACGCCTAACCTAGCCACGCCTAACCTAGCCACGGCTAACCTTGCCACGCCTAACCTTGCCACGCCTAACCTAGCCACGCCTAACCTAGCCACGCCTAACCTTGCAACGCCTAACCTAGCCATGCCTAACCTAGCCACGCCTAACCTTGCCACGCCTAGCCTTGCCACGCCTAGCCTTGCCACGCCTAACCTTGCCACACCTAACCTACCCACGGCTAACCTAGCTACGCTTAACCTAGCCACGCTTAACCTAGCCACGCCTAACCTAGTCACGCCTAACCTTGCCACGCCTAACCTAGCCACGCCTAACCTATCCACGGCTAACCTAACCACGGCTAACCAAGCAACGCCTAACCTAGCCACACTTAACCTAGCCACGGCTAACCTAGTCACGGCTAACCTAGCCACGGCTAACCTAGTCACGGTTAACCTAGCCACGGCTAACCTAGCCTCGCCTAACCTAGCCACGGCTAAAATAGCCACGCCTAATGTAACCACGCCTAACCTTAATACTCGAAGGAACCTGGGAGTTAGACAGCTGCTACGGGCTGCTTCCTGGGGATGTGTAACAAATAGGAGGCCTGGTCGAGGACCGGGCCGCGGGGACGCTAAGACCCGAAGTCATCTCCAGATAACCAGCAGTGGTTGAGTACACAGTCAATCACTGAACTATAATATGAAGCGAACATCTACATATGATCCTGCATGTTTATTATCATATTATATATTATTTCTTTATAATTATATGTAATATGACTTCGTATGAATTAATTATTGATGGTACAGTTGGTATGCCATCATAGTGTCCCTGTGGTCCCTGTGGTCCCTGGTGCCTTCATAGTGTGTCCCTGTGGTCCCTGTGGTCCCTGGTGCCTTCATAGTGTGTCCCTGTGGTCCCTGTGGTCCCTGGTGCCTTCATAGTGTGTCCCTGTGGTCCCTGGTGCCTTCATAGTGTGTAACTGTGGTCCCTGTGGCCCCTGGTGCCTTCATAGTGTCCCTGTGGTCCCTGTGGTCCCTGGTCTCTTCATAGTGTGTCCCTGTGGTCCCTGTGGTCCCTGGTGCCTTCATAGTGTGTCCCTGTGGTCCCTGTGGTCCCTGGTGCCTTCATAGGGTGTCCCTGTGGTCCCTGGTGCCTTCATAGTGTGTAACTGTGGTCCCTGTGGCCCCTGGTGCCTTCATAGTGTCCCTGTGGTCCCTGTGGTCCCTGGTGCCTTCATAGTGTGTCCCTGTGGTCCCTGTGGTCCATGGTGCCTTCATAGTGTGTCCCTGTGGTCCCTGTGGTCCATGGTGCCTTCATAGTGTGTCCCTGTGGTCCCTGTGGTCCCTGGTCTCTTCATAGTGTGTCCCTGTGGTCCCTGTGGTCCATGGTGCCTTCATAGTGTGTCCCTGTGGTCCCTGTGGTCCATGGTGCCATCATAGTGTCCCTGTGGTCCCTGTGGTCCCTGGTGCCTTCATAGTGTGTCCCTGTGGTCCATGGTGCCTTCATAGTGTGTCCCTGTGGTCCCTGTGGTCCATGGTGCCTTCATAGTGTGTCCCTGCGATCCCTGTGGTCCCTGGTGCCTTCATAGTGTGTCCCTGTGGTCCCTGGTTGATACCTGGTTGATACTTGGTTGATGTGGTTCTGGGAGTTCTTCTACTCCCCAAGCCCGGCCCGAGGCCAGGCTCGACTTGTGAGAGTTTGGTCCACCAGGCTGTTGCTTGGAGCGGCCCGCAGGGCCACGTACCCACCACAGCCCGGCTGATCCGGAACTTCTCTTAGAAAACCGTCCAGTTTTCTCTTGAAGATGTCCACGGTTGTTCCGGCAATATTTCTTATGCTCGCTGGGAGGGTGTTGAACAACCGCGGACCCCTGATGTTTATACAGTGTTCTCTGATTGTGCCTATGGCACCTCTGCTCTTCACTGGTTCAATCTTGCATTTTCTTCCATATCGTTCACTCCAGTACGTTGTTATTTTACTGTGTAGATTTGGGACCTGACTCTCCAGTATTTTCCATGTGTATATTATTTGGTATCTCTCTCGTCTCCTTTCTAGAGAGTACATTTGGAGAGCTTTGAGACGATGCCAATAATTTAGGTGTTTTATCTCGTCTATGCGTGCCGTATATGTTCTCTGTACTCCCTCTATTTCAGCAATCTCTCCTGCTCTGAAGGGGGAAGTGAGTACTGAGCAGTATTCTAGACGGGACAACACAAGTGATTTGAAGAGCACAGCCATTGTGATGGGATCTCTGGACTTGAAGGTTCTCGTAATCCATCCTATCATTTTTCTGGCTGACGCAATACTTGCTTGGTTATGCTCCCTAAACGTTAGGTCGTCAGACATCATTATTCCCAAATCCTTGACATGCTGTTTTCCTACTACGGGCAGATTCGATTGTGTTTTGTACCCTGTATTATGTTTAAGATCCTCATTTTTTGCCGTATTTGAGTACCTGGAATTTATCACCATTAAACATCATGCTATTTTCTGCTGCCCAGTCGAAAACTTTGTTAATATCTGTTTGTAGTTTATCAATGTCTTCAGCAGAGGGAATTTTCATGCTGATTTTTGTATCATCTGCAAAGGATGACACGAAGCTGTGACTTGTGTTTTTGTCAATATCTGATATGAGAATAAGGAACATTAGCGGTGCAAGGACTGTACCTTGAGGCACAGAGCTTTTAACTGCACTCGGACTCGATTTTACTTGATTGACTGTTACTCTTTGTGTTTTGTTCAACAGGAAATTGAGTATCCAGCGTCCTACTTTACCAGTTATACCCATTGACCTCATTTTGCGTGCAATCACTCCATGGTCACATTAGTCGAATGCCTTTGCAAAATCTGTGTGGTCCCTGTGGTCCCTGATGCCTTCATAGTGTGTCCCTGTGGTCCCTGTGGTCCCTGGTGCCTTCATACTGTGTCCCTGTGGTCCCTGTGGTCCATGGTGCCTTCATAGTGTGTCCCTGCGGTCCCTGATGCCTTCATAGTGTGTCCCTGTGGTCCCTGTGGTCCCTGGTGCCATCATAGTGTGTCCCTGTGGTCCCTGTGGTCCATGGTGCCTTCATAGTGTGTCCCTGTGGTCCCTGTGGTCCCTGATGCCTTCGTAGTGTGTCCCTGTGGTCCCTGTGGTCCCTGATGCCTTCATAGTGTGTCCCTGTGGTCCCTGTGGTCCCTGGTGCCATCATAGTGTGTCCCTGTGGTCCCTGTGGTCCATGGTGCCATCATAGTGTCCCTGTGGTCCCTGTGGTATCTGGTGCCTTCATAGTGTGTCCCTGTGGTCCCTGTGATCCCTGGTGCCTTCATAGTGTGTCCCTGTGGTCCCTGGTGCCATCATAGTGTGTCCCTGTGGTCCCTGTGGTCCATGGTGCCATCATAGTGTCCCTGTGGTTCCTGGGGTATCTGGTGCCTTCATAGTGTGTCCCTGTGGACCCTGTGGTCCCTGGTGCCTTCATAGTGTGTCCCTGTGGTCCATGGTGCCTGCATAGTGTGTCCCTGTGGTTCATGGTGCCTTCATAGTGTGTCCCTGTGGTCCCTGATGCCTTCATAGTGTGTCCCTATGGTCCCTGGTGCCTTCATAGTGTCCCTGTGGTCCCTGTGGTCCCTGGTGCCTTCATAGTGTTCCTGTGGTCCCTGTGGTCCATGGTGCCATCATAGTGTGTCCCTGTGGTCCCTGTGGTCCATGGTGCCTTCATAGTGTCCCTGTGATCCATGGTGCCTTCATAGTGTCCCTGTGGTCCCTGTGGTCCCTGGTGCCTTCATAGTGTGTCCCTGTGGTCCCTGTGGTCCATGGTGCCTTCATAGTGTGTCCCTGTGGTCCCTGGTGCCTTCATAGTGTGTCCCTGTGGTCCCTGTGGTCCCTAGTGCCTTCATAGTGTGTCCCTGTGGTCCATGGTGCCTTCATAGTGTATCCCTGTGGTCCCTGGTGCCTTCATAGTGTGTCCCTGTGGTCGCTGTGGTCCCTGGTGCCTTCATAGTGTGTCCCTGTGGTCCCTGTGGTCCCTGGTGCCTTCATAGTGTGTCCCTGTGGTCCCTGTGGTCCCTGGTGCCTTCATAGTGTGTCCCTGTGGTCCCTGTGGTCCCTGGTGCCTTCATAGTGTGTCCCTGTGGTCCCTGGTGCCTTCATTGTGTCCCTGTGGTCCCTGGTGCCTTCATAGTGTGTCCCTGTGGTCCCTGTGGTCCTTGGTGCCATCATAGTGTGTCCCTGTGGTCTCTGTGGTCCATGGTGCCATTATAGTGTCCCTGTGGTCCATGGTGCCATCATAGTGTCCCTGTGGTCCCTGTGGTATCTGGTGCCTTCATAGTGTGTCCCTGTAGTCCCTGTGGTCCCTGTGGTCCCTGGTGCCTTCATAGAGTGTCCCTATGGTCCCTGTGGTCCATGGTGCCTTCATAGTGTGTCCCTGTGGTCCCTGGTGCCTTCAAAGTGTGTCCCTGTGGTCCCTGTGGTCCCTGGTGCCTTCATAGTGTCCCTGTGGTCCCTGTGGTCCCTGGTGCCATCATAGTGTGTCCCTGTGGTCCCTGTGGTCCATGGTGCCTTCATAGTGTGTCCCTGTGGTCCCTGTGGTCCCTGATGCCTTCGTAGTGTGTCCCTGTGGTCCCTGTGGTCCCTGATGCCTTCATAGTGTGTCCCTGTGGTCCCTGTGGTCCCTGGTGCCATCATAGTGTGTCCCTGTGGTCCCTGTGGTCCATGGTGCCATCATAGTGTCCCTGTGGTCCCTGTGGTATCTGGTGCCTTCATAGTGTGTCCCTGTGGTCCCTGTGATCCCTGGTGCCTTCATAGTGTGTCCCTGTGGTCCCTGGTGCCATCATAGTGTGTCCCTGTGGTCCCTGTGGTCCATGGTGCCATCATAGTGTCCCTGTGGTTCCTGGGGTATCTGGTGCCTTCATAGTGTGTCCCTGTGGACCCTGTGGTCCCTGGTGCCTTCATAGTGTGTCCCTGTGGTCCATGGTGCCTGCATAGTGTGTCCCTGTGGTCCCTGTGGTTCATGGTGCCTTCATAGTGTGTCCCTGTGGTCCCTGATGCCTTCATAGTGTGTCCCTATGGTCCCTGGTGCCTTCATAGTGTCCCTGTGGTCCCTGTGGTCCCTGGTGCCTTCATAGTGTTCCTGTGGTCCCTGTGGTCCATGGTGCCATCATAGTGTGTCCCTGTGGTCCCTGTGGTCCATGGTGCCTTCATAGTGTCCCTGTGATCCATGGTGCCTTCATAGTGTCCCTGTGGTCCCTGTGGTCCCTGGTGCCTTCATAGTGTGTCCCTGTGGTCCCTGTGGTCCATGGTGCCTTCATAGTGTGTCCCTGTGGTCCCTGGTGCCTTCATAGTGTGTCCCTGTGGTCCCTGTGGTCCCTAGTGCCTTCATAGTGTGTCCCTGTGGTCCATGGTGCCTTCATAGTGTATCCCTGTGGTCCCTGGTGCCTTCATAGTGTGTCCCTGTGGTCGCTGTGGTCCCTGGTGCCTTCATAGTGTGTCCCTGTGGTCCCTGTGGCCCCTGGTGCCTTCATAGTGTGTCCCTGTGGTCCCTGTGGTCCCTGGTGCCTTCATAGTGTGTCCCTGTGGTCCCTGTGGTCCCTGGTGCCTTCATAGTGTGTCCCTGTGGTCCCTGGTGCCTTCATTGTGTCCCTGTGATCCCTGGTGCCTTCATAGTGTGTCCCTGTGGTCCCTGTGGTCCTTGGTGCCATCATAGTGTGTCCCTGTGGTCTCTGTGGTCCATGGTGCTATCATAGTGTCCCTGTGGTCCATGGTGCCATCATAGTGTCCCTGTGGTCCCTGTGGTATCTGGTGCCTTCATAGTGTGTCCCTGTAGTCCCTGTGGTCCCTGTGGTCCCTGGTGCCTTCATAGTGTGTCCCTATGGTCCCTGTGGTCCATGGTGCCTTCATAGTGTGTCCCTGTGGTCCCTGGTGCCTTCAAAGTGTGTCCCTGTGGTCCCTGTGGTCCCTGGTGCGTTCATAGTGTCCCTGTGGTCCCTGTGGTCCCTGGTGCCATCATAGTGTGTCCCTGTGGTCCCTGTGGTCCATGGTGCCTTCATAGTGTGTCCCTGTGGTCCCTGTGGTTCATGGTGCCTTCATAGTGCCCCTGTGGTCCATGGTGCCTTCATAGTGTCCCTGTGGTCCCTGTGGTCCCTGGTGCCTTCATAGTGTGTCCCTGTGGTCCCTGGTGCCTTCATAGTGTGTCCCTGTGGTCCCTGTGGTCCATGATGCATTCATAGTGTGTCCCTGTGGTCCCTGGTGCCTTCATAGTGTGTCCCTGTGGTCCCTGGTGAGTTCATAGTGTGTCCCTGTGGTCCCTGGTGCCATCATAGTGTGTCCCTGTGGTCCCTGTGGTCCATGGTGCCTTCATAGTGTGTCCCTGTGGTCCCTGTGGTCCATGCTGCCTTCATAGTGTCCCTGTGGTCCATGGTGCCTTCATAGTGTCCCGGTGGTCCCTGTGGTCCCTGGTGCCTTCATAGTGTGTCCCTGTGGTCCCTGTGGTCCATGGTGCCTTCATAGTGGGTCCCTGTGGTCCCTGGTGCCTTCATAGTGTGTCGCTGTGGTCCCTGTGGTCCATGATGCCTTCATAGTGTGTCCCTGTGGTCCCTGGTGCCTTCATAGTGGGTCCCTGTGGTCCCTGGTGCCTTCATAGCGTATCCCTGTGGTCCCTGTGGTCCATGATGCCTTCATAGTGTGTCCCTGTGGTCCCTGTGGTCCCTGGTGCCTTCATAGTGTGTCCCTGTGGTCCCTGGTGAGTTCATAGTAGTAGTAGGGTGTAAGCGCCACAGGTAACTTTTTTTTTTGGGCAGAGGACCCCTGTGGGGTGTAAGCGCCACAGGTAACTTTTTTTTTCTGGCCAGAGGACCCCTGTGGGGTGTAAGCGCCACAGGTAACTTTTTTTTTTTTTCTGTAAATTCACGTGTAGCGCTTGGGGGTTTTCAGGTAAATTTTATCAGTCACAGATTTTAGAAGTAAGGAATTCTTATGAGAAAAATAATTTCCGAGACTTAGAAGTTTGTTAAGGGCTTATGGAACAAATTCAAGTAACGTATGTAGCGCTTTAGGGTTTCCATGAGAACTCTACGGACATATTTTACATGTTTTCAACTTACAAAAATCGTCTATGTACGCCTTAGTTATTCATATAAATTTAGAAAATCACCTGTGCGGGCCAGGGTTTTCAGGGTTTCGTACATCACACCCCCCTCCCTCCCCCCTTACCTCATAATCTCTCGCGTCACCTTTATTTACTTTACGCCCGGCCAGCCAGTCGGCTCTTATCATATCTTATCTTCTCCATAATATCTCGACCGTCCCTCCTCTCTCTCTCTCTCTCCTTTCATTCAGTTCAGTTCAACTATTTTCCAACATCGTATGTTTTCTCCTTTTCATTAAGCAAGTCAGTTTTTACACAAATAAATCGCGTTAGTAAGCATGTTCTAGCTCACGTTCCCCACCTTAGTCCCCTGTCATATAATGAATACTATCATTCCAATCCCTCTAAAATTTAAAAATAATCATATTTCAAACGTAGTTCAATACAGTAATTTAGTTACCAAGCTCCAGCGCTTGTCCTCCGCCTTAGCTCTCTCTCGTATCTTCGTTAGTAACAGTCCAATTTCCCTGAAATTTTTACCCTCTGTATTTCAGGCTCCGTAAATAAGATCAAAACAGTTATCGAGCTCCAGCGCTTGTCCCCCACCTTAGTTCGTTTATACAAGATCGTTAGTAACAGTCCAATTTCCCTGAAATTTTTACCCTCTGTATTTCAGACACCGTAAATAAAATCAAGTCAGTTATCGTGCTCCAGCTCTCGTCCCCACCTTAGTTCTCCTTCGTATCTTTGTAAATAACCCATCAATTTCCCTGAAATTTTTACCCTCTGTATTTCAGACATAGTAAATATGAAGTAAACAATTATAAAACTCTAGCTCTTGTCCTCTGTCCAAGTTCACTCCGGTAAATTCAGTACTCTCAGTCCAAATCCCCCTGAGATTTAAACACCCAACTACATTTTCAGACATAGTAAATAAAAACCAGTTCAGTTATCAAGTTTCAACTCTTGTGCCCCAGCTTAGTTCATTTTGTACAAGTTCTTTATTTCCAACTAAATCATCCTAAGATTTAAGATCACCTTATTTTTTAACGTAGTAAAATTAATCAGGGCATTAACCAAGCTCCATTCCCTCAGCCTTAGATCATCAGACATAAATATTTTCGATCAAGTCCGTCTCCAGCTTAACTCTTACCCTTTCCCTCCCTTACCTTCTCATCCCCAACTTATCCAAACCTTCAATAATCGTACTGTATTTGCATATTTTCTCTATATTCACTGTGTTCTTCGTATTCTCATCCGTGTTCACTCCATGTTCTTCAAATGTTCACAGTCCCATTCAGTTCATATTTTCTCAAGTATCTCCATTTTTTATGTAATATTTCTCTTAGTCTCATTATGTTCTCTACAAATTCTAGTCATATTTTCTATGTTTTTATATTCATCACATGTTCTCTTTACAACTTTTATACTCAATATTCATGCTAACTTCCATATTTTGTGTTCTTTGTCAATATTCATGTTCCTCTACAAGTTCATGTTCCTCACAAGATCACTTCGTTTTTCACCTTCACTTACATGTTTTCTACATTCTTTTGTCATATTCTCCATGTTCTTCACAAGTCCATTGTTCATTCTTTGTAATCCCTATTCTCCTTATCATGTTTTCATGTTCTCTGTAAGTTCATATTCCCAGCATGTTCACTGTATTCATCAACTTTTCTTACATGTGTTCTTTGCCATGTTCCCCATATGTTCTCTGGGGTTTTCCCCTTACATGTTATTTAACGTTCCTTAACTAAAAAAATCTTTCGCCAATCAACTAAAAACATAGTCACTTTCGTCATTTCTCAACTAAACCTATTATCCAGTCAACTAAAAATAGTCAGAAATAGCCTCGTTCAACACTGTTCTTAACTAAAACAACCTTTCTCTTAGCTGAAAATTGTCAAAGGAAACTTCTTTCAGCACTTTCTTAACAGCCGCTATGTTTCATCAGGAAAAAATTGTCAAAGGAAACTTTCCAAAACTGTTCATAACTAGCTTTTATCCATCGTCAATCAACTAAATAATAACTTTCATCATTTCTTAACTAAACTTATTCCCCAGTCATCAGAAAATAGCCGTGTTCTTCATGTTTCATTGTCATTTCATAACTAAAATTATCCATCAATCAACAGAAAAAGTCATATTCATCATTTCGTAACAGCCATTATGTTTTCGTCAAGTAAGAAAATATAGTCAAAGATATCTATCATCGTCGTTCTTAACTTCCATTTATACTTTGTGGAGCACTAAAAATAGTCAAATGTAACTTTTCAACACTTTCGTAACTAAAATTATATGTCGCTAAGTAAGAAAAATAGTCAAATGTAACTTTTTCAGCACTTTCGTAAAAAAAATTATATGTCGTCAAGTACGAAAAATAGTCAAAGGTGCTCTCCGTGACACCAAAGTTACTCTTCGAGAAATCAAAGACACTCTTCAATACATCAAGGACTTACTCAAAGATACCAAAGTTACACTCTAAGACATCCTTCGAGACATCAAAGACATCCTTTAAGACTTCAAGGGCACTCTTCGAGATATCAAAAGACACTCTCAAACACTCAAAATTTACTCGCATCCTCAAAGTTATTCTCAGAGTCATCAAAAAGTTAATCTCAGTCATCAAAATGCTATTCTCTAAGTAGCCTTTCGTTCATCAGAGAAACTTTCTAAGACATCTTCGTTCATTAAAGTTAATCTCAGAGGCATAAAAGTTATTCTCGGAGCTATCAAACTTAATCTCTAAAACAACAAAAGTTAATCTCTGTCATCAAAGTTGATCTGCAAGATATCTTCGAGACGTCAAAGTTACTTTTCATTACATCAAAGACGCATTCAAATACTACCCATGTTCTCAGAAGACATTCTCAAAGTCATCTAAAGTTATTCTCTAAGACATCAAAGTTATTCTAAGAGTTATCAAAAGTTATTCGCAGTCATGTTATGTTATTCTCTAACTCACTTCCATTCATCAAAAACATTCTCTAAGCCCTCAAAGTTATTCTCTAAGACAGCAAAGTTATTCTAAGAGTTATCAAAAGTTATTCGCAGTCATGTTATGTTATTCTCTAACTCACTTCCATTCATCAAAGACATTCTCTAAGCCCTCAAAGTTATTCTCTAAGACAGCAAAGTCATTCCCAGAGTCATCAAAAAGTTATTCTTCGAAACATAAAATTTGCTCTGTAAGATATCTTCGTTCATCAAACTTATTCTCAGAGATATCTAAAGTTATTCTCAGAACAATCAAAAGTTATTCTAAGACAACAAAAGTTATTCTCAGAGCTACCCAAAGCTATTCTCAGAGTCACCTTCGTTCGTCAGAGAAACTTTCAAAACATCTTTGTTCATCAAACTTGTTTTCAAAGTCATCAAAAGTTAATCTAAGACATCTTCTTTCATCAAAGTTATTTTCAGAGACATCTAAAGTTATTCTCAGAGCTATCAAACTTGTTCTCAGAGTCGTCAAATGTTATTCTCGAAGTCATCAAAGATATTTTCAGAGACATCTAAAGTTAATTTCTATGTTATAAAAGTTATTCTCAGAGACATCTAAAGTTAATCTTGGTCATCAAAGTTGTTCTCTAAACATCAATGTTGTTCTCCAAGACATCAAAGATGTTCTCAAAATCATAAAAGTTATTCCCAGAGCTATCAAAGTTAATCTCAGAGTTATCCAAAGATATTCTCATGTCCACAAAAGTTATTCCAAGAGACGTCAAAGTTAATCTCAGAGACATCTAAAGTTATTCTCTAAGACATCAAGTTATTCTAAGAGCTATCAAAAGTTATTCTCAGTCATGATATGTTATTCTCTAAGTAACCTTCCATTCATCAAAGACATTCTCTAAGTCCTGAAAGTTATTCTCTAAGACAACAAAGTCTTTCTCAGAGCTACCAAAGTTGTTCTCTAAGACATAAAAGTTATTCTCAGAGTCATCAAAGTGATCTCTAATTCACCTTCGTTCTCCCAAAGTTGTTCTCTAAGACACCTTCGTTCATCAAAGAAACTCTCCTTCTTCCATCATGTTATTCTTTAAGACATCTTCAGTCATAAAATTTCTCTCCAAAATGTAACTAGTTCAGCTTTTCATACCAAACCTGCATTTCTGTTAAAACATATTTTCTTAGTTGCTTTACCCTAAAACTGTTCTCTGAACTACACTGTTCAAACCTACGTAACCTATCCTCTCCACCCAATGTTACTTAGTTAACGTAACGTTCCTAAACCTAGCTTTACCTATCCTAACATAACTTACCTTACCTTACCTATCTTACCTAACTTTACCTATCTTACCTAACTTAACCTGCATAACCTAACTTTACCTTTACCTTACCTTACCTATCTTACATAACCTAACCTAACTTTACCTATGTTACCTAACTTAACCTTCATAACCTAACTTTACCTATCCTAACATAACTTACCTTACCTTCCCTATCTTACCTAACTTTACCTATCCTAACATAACTTACCTTACCTACCTTACCTAACTTAACCTGCTTAACCTTACCTTACCTTACCTTACCTATCTTACCTAACTTAACCTGCATAACCTAACTTTACCTATGTTACCTTACTTTACCTATCTTACCTAACTTAACCTGCATAACCTATCTTACCTAACTTTACCTATCTTACCTATCTTACCTAACTTTACCTATGCTACCTTACCTTACCTAACTTTACCTATCTTACCTAACTTTACCTATCTTACCTAACGTAACTTTCATAACCTAACTTTACCTATCCTAACATAACTTAACCTACCCAAACTTAACTTTACCTATCTTACCTAACTTAACCTGCATAACCTAACTTTACCTATCCTAACCTAACTTACCTTACCTTACCTATCTTACCTTACCTTACCTATCTTACCTAACTTATCCTGCTTAACCTATCTTACCTATCTTACCTAACTTTACCTATCTTACCTAACTTAACTTTCATAACCCAACTTTACCTATCCTAACATAACTTACCTTACCTTCCCTATCTTTCCTAACTTTACCTATCCTATCCTAACCTAACTTGTCTTACCTAACTTAATCTTACTTTCCCAAACTGATGTATCCTAACTAATCTAGTCCAACCAGACATGCTCTAACTTACATAAGTATTCCTTCTTGTCTTTTGTGTTTCGTCAATCAGTGTCTCATATTCATTTACTCATTTCATTAGTTAATTTCTCAAATGGTCACTTATGCATTTCAAGTGCTATTTGTTAGAGATTGGATATTTAAGCATTTCAAAGAATTATAATTTCTCAAATGATCACTTATGCATTTCAAGTGCTATTTGTTAGAGATTGGATATTTAAGCATTTCAAAGAATGTTTGTTATATATGGGCATTTACTCATTTCAAGGGATAATTTCTCAAATGGACGTTTTTGCATTTCAAGTGTTATTTGTTTAAGATTGGGTGTTTAACCATTTCAAAAGTTTTTTCTTATATATGGGAACTTACTCGTTTCAAGGGCCAATTTCTCAAATGGTCATTTTTGCAGATAAAGGGTTATTTGTTAAAGTTCATCAAGTTGCTCATAAGTTGTATTTATTATGTTTGTTATCATTTATTCTTATTCCCCAACCCCTTAACCTAACCTCTTGTAATCTTAGTGTATTTGGTAGGTTCTATCTTATGTTCTTATTCCCCAACCCTTTAACCTAACCTTTCAGATGTAGTTTGTGGTGTTTTTGACGTATTTGTTGAATATATTATCCTTTTCCTAACCTTTCAGATGTAGTTTTGTTTCTCCTTTTTGTATATTTTTACCCAAACCCACCATCCCACTTAACTTTCTTTCCTTCTTTTACTTTGTTTTCACATATAAGTTTATTCTTTATCTTAGTAATAATAAAATTACAATAGTAAAGAATCAGATCTACTATGACTTGAAATTGAGAAACAAGAGCTCAAGGGAGTGAGAGCATGAAAGAAGAGCAAGGAGTAAGAGAGAGTGGGCGGAAGAAAATGGGACCAAAAAAGAGAGAATGAGAGAGAGAGTGTGGGCATGGGGGAACTAAGACTTGAATTTGAGAAAAAAGAAAACTAAGTGAATGAGAGTGAGGGTGTGAGAATGGGAGCATTAAGACTTGAATTTGAGAAAAAAGAAAACTAAGTGAATGAGAGTGAGGGTGTGAGAATGGGAGCATTAAGACTTGAATTTGAGAAACAAGAGAGCATTTGAGCAAATGAGGGAGAGAGAGGGGGAGGAAGAGAGCGAATAAGGGAGAGAGATAGAAAAGGAGGGTTAGAAGGAGTAGGAGAATCAAAGTAAAATAAGGAAAGAAAGTTAAGTGGGATGGTGGGTTTGGGTAAAAATATACAAAAAGGAGAAACAAAACTACATCTGAAAGGTTAGGAAAAGGATAATATATTCAACAAATACGTCAAAAACACCACAAACTACATCTGAAAGGTTAGGTTAAAGGGTTGGGGAATAAGAACATATGATAGAACCTACCAAATACACTAAGATTACAAGAGGTTAGGTTAAGGGGTTGGGGAATAAGAATAAATGATAACAAACATAATAAATACAACTTATGAGCAACTTGATGAACTTTAACAAATAACCCTTTATCTGCAAAAATGACCATTTGAGAAATTGGCCCTTGAAACGAGTAAGTTCCCATATATAAGAAAAAACTTTTGAAATGGTTAAACACCCAATCTTAAACAAATAACACTTGAAATGCAAAAACGTCCATTTGAGAAATTATCCCTTGAAATGAGTAAATGCCCATATATAACAAACATTCTTTGAAATGCTTAAATATCCAATCTCTAACAAATAGCACTTGAAATGCATAAGTGATCATTTGAGAAATTATAATTCTTTGAAATGCTTAAATATCCAATCTCTAACAAATAGCACTTGAAATGCATAAGTGACCATTTGAGAAATTAACTAATGAAATGAGTAAATGAATATGAGACACTGATTGACGAAACACAAAAGACAAGAAGGAATACTTATGTAAGTTAGAGCATGTCTGGTTGGACTAGATAAGTTAGGATACATCAGTTTGGGAAAGTAAGATTAAGTTAGGTAAGACAAGTTAGGTTAGGATAGGATAGGTAAAGTTAGGAAAGATAGGGAAGGTAAGGTAAGTTATGTTAGGATAGGTAAAGTTGGGTTATGAAAGTTAAGTTAGGTAAGATAGGTAAGATAGGTTAAGCAGGATAAGTTAGGTAAGATAGGTAAGGTAAGGTAAGATAGGTAAGGTAAGGTAAGTTAGGTTAGGATAGGTAAAGTTAGGTTATGCAGGTTAAGTTAGGTAAGATAGGTAAAGTTAAGTTTGGGTAGGTTAAGTTATGTTAGGATAGGTAAAGTTAGGTTATGAAAGTTACGTTAGGTAAGATAGGTAAAGTTAGGTAAGATAGGTAAGATAGGTAAAGTTAGGTAAGGTAAGGTAGCATAGGTAAAGTTAGGTAAGATAGGTAAGATAGGTAAAGTTAGGTAAGATAGGTTATGCAGGTTAAGTTAGGTAAGATAGGTAAAGTAAGGTAACATAGGTAAAGTTAGGTTATGCAGGTTAAGTTAGGTAAGATAGGTAAGGTAAGGTAAGGTAAGGTTAAGCAGGTTAAGTTAGGTAAGGTAGGTAAGGTAAGTTATGTTAGGATAGGTAAAGTTAGGTAAGATAGGGAAGGTAAGGTAAGTTATGTTAGGATAGGTAAAGTTAGGTTATGAAGGTTAAGTTAGGTAACATAGGTAAAGTTAGGTTAGGTTATGTAAGATAGGTAAGGTAAGGTAAAGGTAAAGTTAGGTTATGCAGGTTAAGTTAGGTAAGATAGGTAAAGTTAGGTAAGATAGGTAAGGTAAGGTAAGTTATGTTAGGATAGGTAAAGCTAGGTTTAGGAACGTTACGTTAACTAAGTAACATTGGGTGGAGAGGATAGGTTACGTAGGTTTGAACAGTGTAGTTCAGAGAACAGTTTTAGGGTAAAGCAACTAAGAAAATATGTTTTAACAGAAATGCAGGTTTGGTATGAAAAGCTGAACTAGTTACATTTTGGAGAGAAATTTTATGACTGAAGATGTCTTAAAGAATAACATGATGGAAGAAGGAGAGTTTCTTTGATGAACGAAGGTGTCTTAGAGAACAACTTTGGGAGAACGAAGGTGAATTAGAGATCACTTTGATGACTCTGAGAATAACTTTTATGTCTTAGAGAACAACTTTGGTAGCTCTGAGAAAGACTTTGTTGTCTTAGAGAATAACTTTCAGGACTTAGAGAATGTCTTTGATGAATGGAAGGTTACTTAGAGAATAACATATCATGACTGAGAATAACTTTTGATAGCTCTTAGAATAACTTGATGTCTTAGAGAATAACTTTAGATGTCTCTGAGATTAACTTTGACGTCTCTTGGAATAACTTTTGTGGACATGAGAATATCTTTGGATAACTCTGAGATTAACTTTGATAGCTCTGGGAATAACTTTTATGATTTTGAGAACATCTTTGATGTCTTGGAGAACAACATTGATGTTTAGAGAACAACTTTGATGACCAAGATTAACTTTAGATGTCTCTGAGAATAACTTTTATAACATAGAAATTAACTTTAGATGTCTCTGAAAATATCTTTGATGACTTCGAGAATAACATTTGACGACTCTGAGAACAAGTTTGATAGCTCTGAGAATAACTTTAGATGTCTCTGAAAATAACTTTGATGAAAGAAGATGTCTTAGATTAACTTTTGATGACTTTGAAAACAAGTTTGATGAACAAAGATGTTTTGAAAGTTTCTCTGACGAACGAAGGTGACTCTGAGAATAGCTTTGGGTAGCTCTGAGAATAACTTTTGTTGTCTTAGAATAACTTTTGATTGTTCTGAGAATAACTTTAGATATCTCTGAGAATAAGTTTGATGAACGAAGATATCTTACAGAGCAAATTTTATGTTTCGAAGAATAACTTTTTGATGACTCTGGGAATGACTTTGCTGTCTTAGAGAATAACTTTGAGGGCTTAGAGAATGTCTTTGATGAATGGAAGTGAGTTAGAGAATAACATAACATGACTGCGAATAACTTTTGATAACTCTTAGAATAACTTTGCTGTCTTAGAGAATAACTTTGAGGGCTTAGAGAATGTCTTTGATGAATGGAAGTGAGTTAGAGAATAACATAACATGACTGCGAATAACTTCTGATAACTCTTAGAATAACTTTGATGTCTTAGAGAATAACTTTAGATGACTTTGAGAATGTCTTCTGAGAACATGGGTAGTATTTGAATGCGTCTTTGATGTAATGAAAAGTAACTTTGACGTCTCGAAGATATCTTGCAGATCAACTTTGATGACAGAGATTAACTTTTGTTGTTTTAGAGATTAATTTTGATAGCTCCGAGAATAACTTTTATGCCTCTGAGATTAACTTTAATGAACGAAGATGTCTTAGAAAGTTTCTCTGATGAACGAAAGGCTACTTAGAGAATAGCATTTTGATGACTGAGATTAAATTTTTGATGACTCTGAGAATAACTTTGAGGATGCGAGTAAATTTTGAGTGTTTGAGAGTGTCTTTTGATATCTCGAAGAGTGCCCTTGAAGTCTTAAAGGATGTCTTTGATGTCTCGAAGGATGTCTTAGAGTGTAACTTTGGTATCTTTGAGTAAGTCCTTGATGTATTGAAGAGTGTCTTTGATTTCTCGAAGAGTAACTTTGGTGTCACGGAGAGCACCTTTGACTATTTTTCGTACTTGACGACATATAATTTTTTTTACGAAAGTGCTGAAAAAGTTACATTTGACTATTTTTCTTACTTAGCGACATATAATTTTAGTTACGAAAGTGTTGAAAAAGTTACATTTGACTATTTTTAGTGCTCCACAAAGTATAAATGGAAGTTAAGAACGACGATGATAGATATCTTTGACTATATTTTCTTACTTGACGAAAACATAATGGCTGTTACGAAATGATGAATATGACTTTTTCTGTTGATTGATGGATAATTTTAGTTATGAAATGACAATGAAACATGAAGAACACGGCTATTTTCTGATGACTGGGGAATAAGTTTAGTTAAGAAATGATGAAAGTTATTATTTAGTTGATTGACGATGGATAAAAGCTAGTTATGAACAGTTTTGGAAAGTTTCCTTTGACAATTTTTTCCTGATGAAACATAGCGGCTGTTAAGAAAGTGCTGAAAGAAGTTTCCTTTGACAATTTTCAGCTAAGAGAAAGGTTGTTTTAGTTAAGAACAGTGTTGAACGAGGCTATTTCTGACTATTTTTAGTTGACTGGATAATAGGTTTAGTTGAGAAATGACGAAAGTGACTATGTTTTTAGTTGATTGGCGAAAGATTTTTTTAGTTAAGGAACGTTAAATAACATGTAAGGGGAAAACCCCAGAGAACATATGGGGAACATGGCAAAGAACACATGTAAGAAAAGTTGATGAATACAGTGAACATGCTGGGAATATGAACTTACAGAGAACATGAAAACATGATAAGGAGAATAGGGATTACAAAGAATGAACAATGGACTTGTGAAGAACATGGAGAATATGACAAAAGAATGTAGAAAACATGTAAGTGAAGGTGAAAAACGAAGTGATCTTGTGAGGAACATGAACTTGTAGAGGAACATGAATATTGACAAAGAACACAAAATATGGAAGTTAGCATGAATATTGAGTATAAAAGTTGTAAAGAGAACATGTGATGAATATGAAAACATAGAAAATATGACTAGAATTTGTAGAGAACATAATGAGACTAAGAGAAATATTACATAAAAAATGGAGATACTTGTGAAAATATGAACTGAATGGGACTGTGAACATTTGAAGAACATGGAGTGAACACGGATGAGAATACGAAGAACACAGTGAATATAGAGAAAATATGCAAATACAGTACGATTATTGAAGGTTTGGATAAGTTGGGGATGAGAAGGTAAGGGAGGGAAAGGGTAAGAGTTAAGCTGGAGACGGACTTGATCGAAAATATTTATGTCTGATGATCTAAGGCTGAGGGAATGGAGCTTGGTTAATGCCCTGATTAATTTTACTACGTTAGAAAATAAGGTGATCTTAAATCTTAGGATGATTTAGTTGGAAATAAAGAACTTGTACAAAATGAACTAAGCTGGGGCACAAGAGTTGAAACTTGATAACTGAACTGGTTTTTATTTACTATGTCTGAAAATGTAGTTGGGTGTTTAAATCTCAGGGGGATTTGGACTGAGAGTACTGAATTTACCGGAGTGAACTTGGACAGAGGACAAGAGCTAGAGTTTTATAATTGTTTACTTCATATTTACTATGTCTGAAATACAGAGGGTAAAAATTTCAGGGAAATTGATGGGTTATTTACAAAGATACGAAGGAGAACTAAGGTGGGGACGAGAGCTGGAGCTCGATAACTGACTTGATTTTATTTACGGTGTCTGAAATACAGAGGGTAAAAATTTCAGGGAAATTGGACTGTTACTAACGATCTTGTATAAACGAACTAAGGTGGGGGACAAGCGCTGGAGCTCGATAACTGTTTTGATCTTATTTACGGAGCCTGAAATACAGAGGGTAAAAATTTCAGGGAAATTGGACTGTTACTAACGAAGATACGAGAGAGAGCTAAGGCGGAGGACAAGCGCTGGAGCTTGGTAACTAAATTACTGTATTGAACTACGTTTGAAATATGATTATTTTTAAATTTTAGAGGGATTGGAATGATAGTATTCATTATACGACAGGGGACTAAGGTGGGGAACGTGAGCTAGAACATGCTTACTAACGCGATTTATTTGTGTAAAAACTGACTTGCTTAATGAAAAGGAGAAAACATACGATGTTGGAAAATAGTTGAACTGAACTGAATGAAAGGAGAGAGAGAGAGAGAGGAGGGACGGTCGAGATATTATGGAGAAGATAAGATATGATAAGAGCCGACTGGCTGGCCGGGCGTAAAGTAAATAAAGGTGACGCGAGAGATTATGAGGTAAGGGGGGAGGGAGGGGGGTGTGATGTACGAAACCCTGGCCCGCACAGGTGATTTTCTAAATTTATATGAATAACTAAGGCGTACATAGACGATTTTTGTAAGTTGAAAACATGTAAAATATGTCCGTAGAGTTCTCATGGAAACCCTAAAGCGCTACATACGTTACTTGAATTTGTTCCATAAGCCCTTAACAAACTTCTAAGTCTCGGAAATTATTTTTCTCATAAGAATTCCTTACTTCTAAAATCTGTGACTGATAAAATTTACCTGAAAACCCCCAAGCGCTACACGTGAATTTACAGAAAAAAAAAAAAAGTTACCTGTGGCGCTTACACCCCACAGGGGTCCTCTGGCCAGAAAAAAAAAGTTACCTGTGGCGCTTACACCCCACAGGGGTCCTCTGCCCAAAAAAAAAAGTTACCTGTGGCGCTTACACCCTACTACTCATAGTGTGTCCCTGTGGTCCCTGGTGCCTTCATAGTGTGTCCCTGCGGTCCCTGGTGCCTTCATAGTGTGTCCCTGTGGTCCCTGGTGCCTTCATAGTGTGTCCCTGTGGTCCCTGGTGCCATCATAGTGTCCCTGTGGTCCCTGTGGTCCATGATGCCTTCATAGTGTGTCCCTGTGGTCCCTGTGGTCCATGGTGCCATCACAGTGTGTCCCTGTGGTCCCTGGTGCCTTCATAGTGTGTCCCTGTGGTCCCTGTGGTCCCTGGTGCCTTCATAGTGTGTCCCTGTGGTCCCTGTGGTCCATAGTTCCTTCATAGTGTGTCCCTGCGGTCCCTGATGCCTTCATAGTGTGTCCCTGTGGTCCCTGTGGTCCCTGGTGCCATCATAGTGTGTCCCTGTGGTCCCTGTGGTCCATGGTGCCTTCATAGTGTGTCCCTGTGGTCCCTGTGGTCCCTGATGCCTTCATAGTGTGTCCCTGTGGTCCCTGTGGTCCCTGTGGTCCCTGGTGCCATCATAGTGTGTCCCTGTGGTCCCTGTGGTCCATGGTGCCATCACAGTGTCCCTGTGGTCCCTGTGGTATCTGGTGCCTTCATAGTGTGTCCCTGTGGTCCCTGGTGCCATCAAAGTGTGTCTCTGTGGTCCCTGGTGCCATCATAGTGTGCCCCTGTGGTCCCTGTTGTCCATGGTGCCATCATAGTGTGTCCCTGTGGTCCCTGTGGTCCATGGTGCCATCATAGTGTCCCTGTGGTTCCTATGGTATCTCGTGCCTTCATAGTGTGTCCCTGTGGTCCCTGTGGTCCCTGGTGCCTTCATAGTGTGTCCCTGTGGTCCCTGGTGCCTTCATAGTGTGTCCCTGTGGTCCATGGTGCCTTCATAGTGTGTCCCTGTGGTCCCTGTGGTTCATGGTGCCTTCATAGTGTGTCCCTGTGGTCCCTGATGCCTTCATAGTGTGTCCCTATGGTCCCTGGTGCCTTCATAGTGTCCCTGTGGTCCCTGTGGTCCCTGGTGCCATCATAGTGTGTCCCTGGGGTCCCTGTGGTCCATGGTGCCTTCATAGTGTGTCCCTCTGGTCCCTGGTGCCTTCATAGCGTCCCTGTGGTCCCTGTGGTCCATGGTGCCATCATAGTGTGTCCCTGTGGTCCCTGTGGTCCATGGTGCCTTCATAGTGTCCCTGTGGTCCATGGTGCCTTCATAGTGTCCCTGTGGTCCCTGTGGTCCCTGGTGCCTTCATAGTGTGTCCCTGTGGTCCCTGTGGTCCATGGTGCCTTCATAGTGTGTCCCTGTGGTCCCTGGTGCCTTCATAGTGTGTCCCTGTGGTCTCTGTGGTCCCTGGTGCCTTCATAGTGTGTCCCTGTGGTCCATGGTGCCTTCATAGTGTGTCCCTGTGGTC
This sequence comes from Procambarus clarkii, assembly GCF_040958095.1. Classification (NCBI taxonomy): domain Eukaryota; kingdom Metazoa; phylum Arthropoda; class Malacostraca; order Decapoda; family Cambaridae; genus Procambarus; species Procambarus clarkii. The sequence continues at coordinate 36,658,792 of NC_091173.1, forward strand.
CCTGGTGCCTTCATAGTGTGTCCCTGTGGTCCATGGTGCCTTCATAGTGTGTCCCTGTGATCCCTGGTGCCTTCATAGTGTGTCCCTATGGTCGCTGTGGTCCCTGGTGCCTTCATAGTGTGTCCCTGTGGTCCCTGGTGCCTTCATAGTGTGTCCCTGTGGTCCCTTTGGTCCCCGGTGCCTTCATAGTGTGTCGCTGTGGTCCCTGGTGCCTTCATAGTGTCCCTGTGGTCCCTGTAGTCCCTGGTGCCTTCATAGTGTGTCCCTGTGGTCCCTGTGGTCCCTGGTGCCATCATAGTGTGTCCCTGTGGTCTCTGTGGTCCATGGTGCCATCATAGTGTCCCTGTGGTCCATGGTGTCATCATAGTGTCCCTGTGGTCCCTGTGGTATCTGGTGCCTTCATAGTGTGTCCCTGTGGTCCCTGTGGTCCCTGTGGTATCTGGTGCCTTCATAGTGTGTCCCTGTAGTCCCTGTGGTCCCTGGTGCCTTCATAGTGTGTCCCTGTGGTCCCTGTGGTCCCTGGTGCCTTCATAGTGTGTCCCTATGGTCCCTGTGGTCCATGGTGCCTTCATAGTGTGTCCCTGTGGTCCCTGGTGCCTTCAAAGTGTGTCCCTGTGGTCCCTGTGGTCCCTGGTGCCTTCATAGTGTCCCTGTGGTCCCTGTGGTCCCTGGTGCCATCATAGTGTGTCCCTGTGGTCCCTGTGGTCCATGGTGCCTTCATAGTGTGTCCCTGTGGTCCCTGTGGTTCATGGTGCCTTCATAGTGTCCCTGTGGTCCATGGTGCCTTCATAGTGTCCCTGTGGTCCCTGGTGCCTTCATAGTGTGTCCCTGTGGTCCATGGTGCCTTCATAGTGGGTCCCTGTGGTCCCTGGTTCCTTCATAGTGTGTCCCTGTGGTCCCTGGTGAGTTCATAGTGTGTCCCTGTGGTCCCTGGTGCCATCATAGTGTGTCCCTGTGGTCCCTGTGGTCCATGGTGCCTTCATAGTGTGTCCCTGTGGTCCCTGTGGTCCATGGTGCCTTCATAGTGTCCCTGTGGTCCATGGTGCCTTCATAGTGTCCCTGTGGTTCCTGTGGTCCCTGGTGCCTTCATAGTGTGTCCCTGTGGTCCCTGTGGTCCATGGTGCCTTCATAGTGGGTCCCTGTGGTCCCTGGTGCCTTCATAGTGTGTCTCTGTGGTCCCTGTGGTCCATGATGCCTTCATAGTGTGTCCCTGTGGTCCCTGTGGTCCCTGGTGCCTTCATAGTGGGTCCCTGTGGTCCCTGGTGCCTTCATAGTGTGTCCCTGTGGTCCCTGTGGTCCATGATGCCTTCATAGTGTGTCCCTGTGGTCCCTGTGGTCCCTGGTGCCTTCATAGTGGGTCCCTGTGGTCCCTGTGGTCCATGATGCCTTCATAGTGTGTCCCTGTGGTCCCTGTGGTCCCTGGTGCCTTCATAGTGTGTCCCTGTGGTCCCTGGTGAGTTCATAGTGTGTCCCTGTGGTCCCTGGTGCCTTCATAGTGTGTCCCTGTGGTCCCTGGTGCCTTCATAGTGTGTCCCTGTGGTCCCTGGTGCCTTCATAGTGTGTCCCTGTGGTCCCTGGTGCCATCATAGTGTCCCTGTGGTCCCTGTGGTCCATGATGCCTTCATAGTGTGTCCCTGTGGTCCCTGTGGTCCATGGTGCCATCACAGTGTGTCCCTGTGTTCCCTGGTGCCTTCATAGTGTGTCCCTGTGGTCCCTGTGCTCCCTGGTGCCTTCAAAGTGTGTCCCTGTGGTCCCTGTGGTCCATAGTGCCTTCATAGTGTGTCCCTGCGGTCCCTGATGCCTTCATAGTGTGTCCCTGTGGTCCCTGTGGTCCCTGGTGCCATCATAGTGTGTCCCTGTGGTCCCTGTGGTCCATGGTGCCTTCATAGTGTGTCCCTGTGGTCCCTGTGGTCCCTGATGCCTTCATAGTGTGTCCCTGTGGTCCCTGGTGCCATCATAGTGTGTCCCTGTGGTCCCTGTGGTCCATGGTGCCATCATAGTGTCCCTGTGGTCCCTGTGGTATCTGGTGCCTTCATAGTGTGTCCCTGTTGTCCCTGTGGTCCCTGGTGCCTTCATAGTGTGTCCTTGTGGTCCCTGGTGCCATCATAGTGTGTCCCTGTGGTCCCTGTGGTCCATGGTGCCATCTATTATAGACTGTGGGTTGGTTGGTGTTGTCGTCGTTGATCCTTCTCTATGGACAACCCAACCCACAACTCGGCAGAGTGCTTATTCTAGGAGATCACCCTTGGCGCTTCTGGCTCTTGGAGAGGGGCTCAACGTCACACGTTTAGGGGATGCGGCTCCAACACTTAGCCTCGTTGTCACGTGCACACACCCACTCGAGCCGCTGTGACTCCCCACTCTCTCCTTATGAGATATGATCTCCTCAATCCCCTATGACTTACTAGTATTACCTCCTACCCTGTCCACGGCAGTGGTTCTTGGTTCTTTCTCTCTCTCTCTCCTTTACTACCTCCTGGGAAGCCTCACTAGGACAAGGGCAAACACCAGCAAATTGTGACACATTTACTGGACAAAGCACATACATGATACATACACACATATAATAATAATGAATCCTATACTCTATAATATCACAATCAGGTTTCACTCCAACACCATCAGAACTCTATTATCAGCTTATCAAGTGGTATCCTATCTCCTGGTTCACCACCTGATACTATCAACCTCCTCAAGTTGATCAAGCCTACATACACTGTTGCACCATCAGCAAGATAACATATATATATAGAAAATCAGCATTTGAATGCAATAACATATACCAGTATAAATGTTCATTGATACTTCAGTATAAAAAACTCCTTGACATAAGAATGCCAACAGTCACTCACCTCTCACTGCGTCTTGCACGCTAATGACAACCAAACACTATCAACTCCCTATAAGTAATCCACCAGAACTTCCCCTTCCACCTCTGGAAGTTCACTACCCTAATATCCTTAGGTTCTTCCGGGCTTCACTACCAGGATCCTCTGCAGCTCCTCCAGGCTGCTATCATGAAGTTTCCTTGAGCAACTACGGTGCTTCACCCTTCTGCTAGGGTCCTCCACAGCTCTCTTGGCTGCTACACCATGAAGTTTCCCCGAGCAACTATGGTGCTTCTCCACCTCTACAGAAGCACGTGACACTCCTCTTCACTGCTGCTTCTCCTCACAGCTCGAGGTCTTCTGCTCCACTACCTTGGAGTCTCATCAGCTACTTCATCTGCTGGCTTCGAAGTTCTCAGCAACTTCTTCTCCAAAAGACAAACCTGCAACCCATCGACACTCCAATAAAATGTTCCCCTTTAACACATAAACAAAAATAACCACACAATATGCTTGCCTCAAACCTCTATCTGTTCTCTACATACAGTGAGAGTGGACTCCCCCGTTTTGGGCGGGTCCATACTCCACCTCGCCTGGCGGCGGTCCTCACTCGCTGGGAGGGTCTTCCTCCGTCAAGAGCCAGGCTCCCTCAGTCGTCCGCCAGCGCTCAGAGGGGGCGGACGTCGCTCCGTGCTCCTCCCTCTTCACTCTCCTATTTCAGGCTTTCTGCCTTATTAAAACATGTCTAACTTATAAATAAACATTGCTACCGTCGCTGGGCACACGACCAACTACAAGTGATCACTATGAACTGGCGTATATCGTGCTTACCACAGATTAACTGATCGAGGGCGCTTTTCCTCTGACGGCGTCTGGTCAGGGCGCTCCACACAGCCCACGAAAATGCCTCTGAGTAGCTTATTAAACTCTGCTCGTCGACCAGGACTTGATACCACAACGTTCCCAGCTCGGTTCCACAGCTGGCACGTCTACACACTTCTCTTCTCTTCGAGATATATCACTAGGGGTTCCCTTCTGGCGGGAGCTCAAATGGAGCGCGGCTTCCCCCTGCGATGTCTGGCACTCAAGTGAGGTCAAGGTCCTCTGGAAGCGAGCCTCACGCCTCCAGCAAAATGTCCACATCTCCTCGCCAGTCATTTATCTGTTTTCTTCTTCATTGCCCATGATCTCAAACTGTTATACATATCCAAGCAACTATTTTACATATGCGTTATCACTTCAATATTCGCTAGACCTTCTAATCAGGTCAGGCTTGACGAATAACTTTCAAGGAGGGAGACTCGTTTCTCCTGTAGGCTGAGATCATAACACTCCCCTCCCCTTATTTTTGAGAGTTATTCTAGTGGCTAGGCTCGAGATAACGCATCAGCCACTACATTGTCTCGCCCTCTTATGTGCGTTATCACCAGGTCATACTCTTGGAGCGATAAAAACCATCTGGTTAATCTCTGGTTTGCATGCTTCATTTTCTTCAGGAAAACTAGGGGATTATGGTCTGTATACACCGTCACTGGGTGTCCCCCCCCACTCACATACACTTCAAAATGTTTCAATGCCATCACCAGGGCCAAAGTCTCTTTCTCAACTGTACTGTACGACCTCTGGTGCTTAACGAACTTCTTCAAGAAGAAGGACACGGGGCGGTAAATTCCATCATTCTGCTGCGTCAGTACAGCTCCGGCCCCTATATCACTGGCATCTACAAATAACGTAAACGGCGCTTCAAAATCTGGCGACACTAGTACAGGTGCCTCAGTCAACAGTCTTTTGGTCTTCTCAAACGCTTCTTGTGCTGTTCCATTCCACTCCCACTTCTTGCTCTTTGATAGCAAACTCGTCATACGAGCGGCTACGGTGGAGAAATTTTCACAGAACTTCCGGTAATACCCAATCATACCGGGGTATCTCAACAATTCTTTCTTACTCCTGGGCACCGGGAAGTTGTCAATGGCCTCCACCTTTGTTCTTACCGGAGCAACCTCGTTTTGCCCTACTATATATCCAAGGTACTCCAGGCGGGCTCTCCCGAACTCGCTTTTTGCCAAGTTGATCGTCATGTTGGCCTTCTCCAACCGATCGAACAAATCTAAAAGTCGATCCACGTGATCCTTCCAGGAATCAGCGAACACCACAATATCATCGATGTACACTGCACATCCAGTCGCGCCTTGTAATACCTGATTCATTACTCGTTGAAAACAACTACCACTATTCTTCATTCCGAACGGCACCACTTTATATTGGTACAAGCCGTCGGGTGTCACGAACGCTGAGATCCTCTTGGCCTCCTCAGACAGGGGAATCTGGTAGTATCCCTTCAACAGGTCTATCTTCGAGACATACCGTGCACTCCCAATCCGATCTATGCAATCGTCAATGCGCGGTATCGGAAACGAGTCAGCGACCGTGAGTGCATTCACTTTCCTATAATCGGTACAGAACCGGTACGTGCCGTCACTCTTCTTCACGAGGAGGCACGGCGAACTCCAGTCACTGTCGCTAACCTCTGCCAAGTCGTTATCTAGCAGATACTTCACTTCTGCTCTCATTGCCGCTGCTTTCTCCGGGTTAACTCTGTAAGGGTGCTGCTTGATGGGCTCAGCACTCCCTACATTCACTTCGTGCACTGTTCCGCGGTGTCTTCTAGGCACGTCCGTGAATAACGACTTATTCCTCCGTAGGATCTCCACTAGCTCCTATCGTTGGTCATCCTCCAAATGACCCAGACGCTCACCTATCTTGGCCAGGCTTTCTGTATTTGATATCTTTGCGCCATCGGCCTTCTCTAACTTACAGTTCTCCTCTTCTATCCCTTTTCCGTCTCCTCCACACAGCACCGTCGCCTGCAATGGGGTTTCCATCGGTTCTTCATCGCCTAGAGGCTTATCTCTGTCATAGTACCTCTTTATCATGTTCACGTGGCAAACCTGTGACTTCCTCGGACGATCTGGCATGTGGATTACATAATTCACATCCCCTAATGCCTTCTGGATGGTATATGGTCCACAAAATCTCGACTCGTATATACTTCCTTTTACCGGTAGCAGGACTAACCCCTGATCTCCTTCTTGAAATTTCCTGCCCTTCGCCTTCCTGTCGTGGTACCTTACCATCTCTGCCTGGGATGTCCTCAAATTTTCCTTGGCCAAATCTCTGGCCCTAGAGAGTCGCTCTCTAAAAGTCTTCACATATTTTCCCACGTCCACCTTAGGCCTATCCACGGTGAGCTGCTCCTTCAGCGCGCCCACTGGGCTCCTCACGGAGTGTCCGTACACCAGTTGAAATGGGGTGAATCCGAGTGATTCTACTACCGCATCCCTGATGGCGAACAATACGGATGGTAATGCCTCGTCCCAACTACTCCCTTCCTCAGCGCAGTATATCCTCAACAAGCTCTTTAGCGTTCCATGGAAACGCTCCAATGCTCCCTGCGACTGAGGGTGATACGGTGACGAGCGCACTTGCTCTACTCTCCATCCTTTCACAGTTTCCCTAAACAACTTCGACTGGAAGACACTCCCCTGGTCCGTCTGGATAACCTTGGGCATTCCTACCCACGCAATGTAGTTCTGTAGTCTATCCAGAACAGCTCTTGACGTCCCTCTTCTCAGGGGGATTGCTTCAGGGAAACGGGTGGCCGTGCACATTATGGTCAGTAAGTACTCGTGGCCTTTTCTGGTCCTCGGCAACGGACCTACACAGTCTATCAAGACTCTCAAAAGGCTCGCCAAATGCCGGTATGGGCTTTAAGGGTGCCTTTGGTATAGCCGGAGCCGGCTTACCTGCACGTTGGCACGCCAAACATGTCCTACAATATTTCTTTACTTCCTTCCACACGTTCGGCCAGTAGAAGTGCTCCTGCACCTTATTTAAGGTCTTCTTCACCCCCAAGTGCCCTGCCATATCTACGGAGTGGGCTAGTTCTAACACAGCCGCCCTAAACTCCTTCGGCACTAACACTTGGTGCTTCTCCAACCATACCTTATCTGCGCCGGCTTTGTCCGGTCGCCATTTCCTCATTAATACATCATCGTCCAAGTAGTAATACACGGGGGACTCCGGACATGAATTTCCCGCTTTTGCCTCAAAGATTAGATCTATAAACTCCTCTTTCTGAGCCCTAATCAGGTCCGCTCGGTTCACGCTGAACTTTTCAGGTAGGGTCATTTTCACTTCCTGTCTCCTCGAATCCTCATTCTTCTGAGCTCGATCTTCGTCGAACAGCCCAGACATGTCCATGTTGACCTCCTCCCTTGGTGGAGTCGACACTGCCATATCATCTCCAATGTCTTCCTCGGCGGCTACGTCCGACTCTGTCACTACACAGGCCGGGTATACGATGACTTGACTGTCCTCTGCCTCATTTTCAAGGATGCTGGCTAGATCTATCTTGTCCGGCGTTCCACTTGTACCGCGGTCCCTCTGGTTCACCTCCGGCACAGCTTTTACTATCAGCTCTGGCAGCACCTTGGACCCACACAAGTCGTTCCCCAGGATCACTTGGACTCCTGGAACAGGTATGTTGGGGCACACTCCCAACATCACCTCCGCCGACAAATAATCTGACTTCAACTGGACAGCACACACGGGCATGTCACTCTTAGACAACAACCCATAAACCTTTATCCTCCTACTGCCAGCTAACAGTCGATCATTTCTTATTAGGCCTCTCAGAATCAAGCTCTGATTGGCTCCAGTATCCCTGAGGATACTAACCTCCACCTCGGGTTGACCTTCTATGCCGACCCAACCTTTACTAATGAACGGCCTATACCGCTCGTTCATCAAATCTACCTTCTGTGGTTTGTCTTGTTGTACATCAACGTACTTCTTCCGGGGATCACATGTCGTCAGGGCCACGACTCTCTTGCCCTGCCGACAATCTCGCATCATGTGACCTGATCTGTTGCACTTGTAGCATCTCATTTGGGAGAAATCTCTCCTATACGCCCCCGATTGGCTCTGACTCTGCCCACTCGTATTGGAGTTCCTCGGGCCAGATGTACTACTCATACTCTGTGGAGCTTCATTGAACTCTTGTCTCCTCTGCACATTTTTATTTTCCTGCTTACCTCCAGCAGGCGGACTCGGCAACTTTCCTTCCTGGGGCTTAAAACTAGCTGGTCTGCTTGTCTGCCCCCCAAAACTTCTTCCTCCCCAGACTCCACTGGGTCTGCTATTGCTGCGTCTCGCCTTGCTTCTTACTCTGTTCTCTCTTAAGCTCTTGTATGCTTCAGTAATCATATCCGCCCTACCTGCGGCATCTTTCACCTCCTTTATCCTTGCTTCTTGGATCTTGAACTTTGTTTCGGGATGCATCATCTCCAAGAACTTCTCCATGACCATCAGTTGCTTCAGGTCAGCGTAAGATCCAACTCCAGCAGCCTCAATCCACTTCTGGAATCGTCTTTCCAGATCTCTTGCTGTCTCAGCAAACGTACACGCTCCAACTTTGATCATCTCTCTGAAGCGCTTCCTATAAGCTTCTGGGGTTAACTGAAACGAGCGCAATATGCTGCTCTTTACTGTGGCATAATCCTGGCACTCTTCCAGTGACAATTGGGTGTATGCCTCCCTGGCTGCACCGGTCAATCTTAACTGGACCAGCTGGGCCCATTCCTCCTGTGGCCACTCCTTGATACTGGCTACTTTCTCAAAATGCTCGAAGAAGCTCTCTGCCTCTTCGGGAACAAACAAGGGAATGTCCTTCTCCCTAACCCTAACATCTGGTGGGTGTGATACCTGGGTGGTGCTCTCTGGCAACCCATGTTCAATCCTTTGCTCAGCCAAGGTTCTATTCGCTTCTATCTGCATTTGTTTTGTTCTCTCTTTTTCTTTTTCGACTTGGGCTTTTTCTTTCTCTTGTTCCAACTCCAGTTCCCTTACTCTGGTTTTCTCTTTTTCTTTCTCCTGTTCCAACTCCAGTTCTCTTACTCTGGTTTTCTCTTTTTCTTTCTCCACCTCTAGTCTTGCTTTCTCTTTCTATTTCCAGTCTGGTTTTTTCTTTTTCCTTCTCTGCTTCATTTTTCATCTGGAGTTCTAATTTCATCTTTTCCAGCTGGAACTGTCTCTCCTTGTCCTCTCGTTGTTGCTGCATCTGGAGCTCTAACTGGAATCTCTCCAAGCTCCTATTTCGGCTACTCCTGCTACTGCGGCTACTCTTGCTGCTCCTACTCGATCCCTGGGATCTCACTTCATCCTGCCCATCATCCTCCTTTCCACTTTCAGCTCCTTTTTGGGCTCCTTGCTCTGCCGCTTCATTTTTGGCTCTTAACTGCCTCAGGATCTCATCCTTCATCCCAGCTACTTTAGATGCTTTCAACCTAAGGCCACATTTTTCTGCTATTTGTTTCAATTGATCCCTCGTGCAACCTTCCAAGTCCTCAGGCTTGCCTGACTCCACAAACGCTTGCACCTTATCCATCTTTGTCCTGTGAGTCTTCCCAAGAGAGAGAGTATACACCTGCGGTCACACAGTTTATCTCAGCAGGGGTGTACAAATCCACTCTTGGACAGGGTGTGGGTGTGTCAGTTCACTCTCCCGGACAGGCCCCCAATTTATTATAGACTGTGGGTTGGTTGGTGTTGTCGTCGTTGATCCTTCTCTATGGACAACCCAACCCACAACTCGGCAGAGTGCTTATACTAGGAGATCACCCTTGGCGCTTCTGGCTCTTGGAGAGGGGCTCAACGTCACACGTTTAGGGGATGCGGCTCCAACACTTAGCCTCGTTGTCACGTGCACACACCCACTCGAGCCGCTGTGACTCCCCACTCTCTCCTTATGAGATATGATCTCCTCAATCCCCTATGACTTACTAGTATTACCTCCTACCCTGTCCACGGCAGTGGTTCTTGGTTCTTTCTCTCTCTCTCTCCTTTACTACCTCCTGGGAAGCCTCACTAGGACAAGGGCAAACACCAGCAAATTGTGACACATTTACACGATACATACACGATACATACATACACGATACATACACACATATAATAATAATGAATCCTATACTCTATAATATCACAATCAGGTTTCACTCCAACACCATCAGAACTCTATTATCAGCATATCAAGTGGTATCCTATCTCCTGGTTCACCACCTGATACTATCAACCTCCTCAAGTTGATCAAGCCTACATACACTGTTGCACCATCAGCAAGATAACATATATATATAGAAAATCAGCATTTGAATGCAATAACATAGACCAGTATAAATGTTCATTGATACTTCAGTATAAAAAACTCCTTGACATAAGAATGCCAACAGTCACTCACCTCTCACTGCGTCTTGCACGCTAATGACAACCAAACACTATCAACTCCCTATAAGTAATCCACCAGAACTTCCCCTTCCACCTCTGGAAGTTCACTACCCTAATATCCTTAGGTTCTTCCGGGCTTCACTACCAGGATCCTCTGCAGCTCCTCCAGGCTGCTATCATGAAGTTTCCTTGAGCAACTACGGTGCTTCACCCTTCTGCTAGGGTCCTCCACAGCTCTCTTGGCTGCTACACCATGAAGTTTCCCCGAGCAACTATGGTGCTTCTCCACCTCTACAGAAGCACGTGACACTCCTCTTCACTGCTGCTTCTCCTCACAGCTCGAGGTCTTCTGCTCCACTACCTTGGAGTCTCATCGGCTACTTCCTCTGCTGGCTTCGAAGTTCTCAGCAACTTCTTCCCCAAAAGACAAACCTGCAACCCATCGACACTCCAATAAAATGTTCCCCTTTAACACATAAACAAAAATAACCACACAATATGCTTGCCTCAAACCTCTATCTGTTCTCTACATACAGTGAGAGTGGACTCCCCCGTTTTGGGCGGGTCCATACTCCACCTCGCCTGGCGGCGGTCCTCACTCGCTGGGAGGGTCTTCCTCCGTCAAGAGCCAGGCTCCCTCAGTCGTCCGCCAGCGCTCAGAGGGGGCGGACGTCGCTCCGTGCTCCTCCCTCTTCACTCTCCAATTTCAGGCTTTCTGCCTTATTAAAACATGTCTAACTTATAAATAAACATTGCTACCGTCGCTGGGCACACGACCAACTACAAGTGATCACTATGAACTGGCGTATATCGTGCTTACCACAGATTAACTGATTGAGGGCGCTTTTCCTCTGACGGCGTCTGGTCAGGGCGCTCCACACAGCCCACGAAAATGCCTCTGAGTAGCTTATTAAACTCTGCTCGTCGACCAGGACTTGATACCACAACGTTCCCAGCTCGGTTCCACAGCTGGCACGTCTACACACTTCTCTTCTCTTCGAGATATATCACTAGGGGTTCCCTTCTGGCGGGAGCTCAAATGGAGCGCGGCTTCCCCCTGCGATGTCTGGCACTCAAGTGAGGTCAAGGTCCTCTGGAAGCGAGCCTCACGCCTCCAGCAAAATGTCCACATCTCCTCGCCAGTCATTTATCTGTTTTCTTCTTCATTGCCCATGATCTCAAACTGTTATACATATCCAAGCAACTATTTTACATATGCGTTATCACTTCAATATTCGCTAGACCTTCTAATCAGGTCAGGCTTGACGAATAACTCTCAAGGAGGGAGACTCGTTTCTCCTGTAGGCTGAGATCATAACACATCATAGTGTCCCTGTGGTTCCTGGGGTATCTGGTGCCTTCATAGTGTGTCCCTGTGGTCCCTGGTGCCTTCATAGTGTGTCCCTGTGGTCCCTGGTGCCTTCATAGTGTGTCCCTGTGGTCCATGGTGCCTTCATAGTGTGTCCCTGTGGTCCCTGTGGTTCATGGTGCCTTCATAGTGTGTCCCTGTGGTCCCTGATGCCTTCATAGTGTGTCCCTATGGTCCCTGGTGCCTTCATAGTGTCCCTGTGGTCCCTGGTGCCATCATAGTGTGTCCCTGTGGTCCCTGTGGTCCATGGTGCCTTCATAGTGTGTCCCTCTGGTCCCTGGTGCCTTCATAGTGTCCCTGTGGTCCCTGTGGTCCATGGTGCCATCATAGTGTGTCCCTGTGGTCCCTGTGGTCCATGGTGCCTTCATAGTGTCCCTGTGGTACATGGTGCCTTCATAGTGTGTCCCTGTGGTCCCTGTGGTCCCTGGTGCCTTCATAGTGTGTCCCTGTGGTCCATGGTGCCTTCATAGTGTGTCCCTGTGGTGCCTGGTGCCTTCATAGTGTGTCCCTGTGGTCGCTGTGGTCCCTGGTGCCTTCATAGTGTGTCCCTGTGGTCCCTGGTGCCTTCATAGTGTGTCCCTGTGGTCCCTGTGGTCCCTGGTGCCTTCATAGTGTGTCCCTGTGGTCCCTGGTGCCATCATAGTGTGTCCCTGTTGTCTCTGTGGTCCATGGTGCCATCATAGTGTCCCTGTGGTCCATGGTGCCATCATAGTGTCCCTGTGGTCCCTGTGGTATCTGGTGCCTTCATAGTGTGTCCCTGTAGTCCCTGTGGTCCCTGGTGCCTTCATAGTGTGTCCCTGTGGTCCCTGTGGTCCCTGGTGCCTTCATAGTGTGTCCCTGTGGTCCCTGTGGTCCATGGTGCCTTCATAGTGTGTCCCTGTGGTCCCTGGTGCCTTCAAAGTGTGTCCCTGTGGTCCCTGTGGTCCCTGGTGCCTTCATAGTGTCCCTGTGGTCCCTGGTGCCATCATAGTGTGTCCCTGTGGTCCCTGTGGTCCATGGTGACTTCATAGTGTGTCCCTGTGGTCCCTGTGGTCCATGGTGCCTTCATAGTGTCCCTGTGGTCCATGGTGCCTTCATAGTGTCCCTGTGGTCCCTGTGGTCCCTGGTGCCTTCATAGTGTGTCCCTGTGGTCCCTGTGGTCCATGGTGCCTTCATAGTGGGTCCCTGTGGTCCCTGGTGCCTTCATAGTGTGTCCCTGTGGTCCCTGTGGTCCATGATGCATTCATAGTGTGTCCCTGTGGTCCCTGTGGTCCCTGGTGCCTTCATAGTGTGTCCCTGTGGTCCCTGGTGAGTTCATAGTGTGTCCCTGTGGTCCCTGGTGCCATCATAGTGTGTCCCTGTGGTCCCTGCGGTCCATGGTGCCTTCATAGTGTGTCCCTGTGGTCCCTGTGGTCCATGGTGCCTTCATAGTGTCCCTGTGGTCCATGGTGCCTTCATAGTGTCCCTGTGGTCCCTGTGGTCCCTGGTGCCTTTATAGTGTGTCCCTGTGGTCCATGGTGCCTTCATAGTGGGTCCCTGTGGTCCCTGGTGCCTTCATAGTGTGTCCCTGTGGTCCCTGTGGTCCATGATGCCTTCATAGTGTGTCCCTGTGGTCCCTGTGGTCCCTGGTGCCTTCATAGTGGGTCCCTGTGGTCCCTGGTGCCTTCATAGTGTGTCCCTGTGGTCCCTGTGGTCCATGATGCCTTCATAGTGTGTCCCTGTGGTTCCTGTGGTCCCTGGTGCTATCATAGTGTGTCCCTGTGGTCCCTGTGGTCCATGATGCCTTCATAGTGTGTCCCTGTGGTCCCTGCGGTCCCTGGTGCCTTCATAGTGTGTCCCTGTGGTCCCTGCGGTCCCTGGTGCCTTCATAGTGTGTCCCTGTGGTCCCTGGTGAGTTCATAGTGTGTCCCTGTGGTCCCTGGTGCCTTCATAGTGTGTCCCTGTGGTCCCTGGTGCCTTCATAGTGTGTCCCTGTGGTCCCTGGTGCCTTCATAGTGTGTCCTTGTGGTCCCTGGTGCCATCATAGTGTCCCTGTGGTCCCTGTGGTCCATGATGCCTTCATAGTGTGTCCCTGTGGTCCCTGTGGTCCATGGTGCCATCACAGTGTGTCCCTGTGGTCCCTGGTGCCTTTATAGTGTGTCCCTGTGGTCCATGATGCCATCATAGTGTGTCCCTGTGGTCCCTGTGGTCCATGATGCCTTCATAGTGTGTCCCTGTGGTCCCTGTGGTCCCTGGTGCCTTCATAGTGTGTCCCTGTGGTCCATGGTGCCATCATACTGTCCCTGTGATCCCTGTGGTCCCTGTGGTCCCTGTGGTCCATGGTGCCATCATATTGTCCCTGTGGTCCCTGTGGTCCCTGGTACCTTCATAGTGTGTCCCTGTGGTCCCTGTGGTCCATGGTGCCATCATAGTGTGTCCCTGTGGTCCCTGGTGCCTTCATAGTGTGTCCCTGTGGTCCCTGGTGCTTTCATAGTGTGTCCCTGTGGTCCCTGTGGTCCCTGGTGCCTTCACAGTGTGTCCTTGTGGTCCCTGTGGTCCATGGTGCCTTCATAGTGTATCCCTGTGGTCTCTGGTGCCTTCATAGTGTGTTCCTGTGGTCCCTGGTGCCTTTATTGTGTGTCTCTGTGGTCCCTGTGGTCCCAGGTGCCTTCCTAGTGTGTCCCTGTGGTCCCTGTGGTCCCTGGTGCCTCCATAGTGTGTCCCTGTGGTCCCTGTTGTCCATGGTGCCATCATAGTGTCCCTGTGGTCCCTGGTGCCTTCATAGTGTGTCCCTGTGGTCCCTGTGGTCCCTGGTGCCTTCATAGTGTGTCCCTGTGGTCCCTGTGGTCCATGGTGCCATCATAGTGTCCCTGTGGTCCCTGTGGTCCATGATGCCTTCATAGTGTGTCCCTGTGGTCCCTGTGGTCCATGGTGCCATCACAGTGTGTCCCTGTGGTCCCTGGTGCCTTCATAGTGTGTCCCTGTGGTCCATGATGCCATCATAGTGTGTCCCTGTGGTCCCTGTGGTCCATGATGCCTTCATAGTGTGTCCCTGTGGTCCCTGTGGTCCCTGGTGCCTTCATAGTGTGTCCCTGTGGTCCATGGTGCCATCATACTGTCCCTGTGATCCCTGTGGTCCCTGTGGTCCCTGTGGTCCATGGTGCCATCATATTGTCCCTGTGGTCCCTGTGGTCCCTGGTGCCTTCATAGTGTGTCCCTGTGGTCCCTGTGGTCCATGGTGCCATCTTAGTGTGTCCCTGTGGTCCCTGGTGCCTTCATAGTGTGTCCCTGTGGTCCCAGGTGCTTTCATAGTGTGTCCCTGTGGTCCCTGTGGTCCCTGGTGCCTTCACAGTGTGTCCTTGTGGTCCCTGTGGTCCATGGTGCCTTCATAGTGTATCCCTGTGGTCTCTGGTGCCTTCATAGTGTGTTCCTGTGGTCCCTGGTGCCTTTATTGTGTGTCTCTGTGGTCCCTGTGGTCCCAGGTGCCTTCCTAGTGTGCCCCTGTGGTCCCTGTGGTCCCTGGTGCCTCCATAGTGTGTCCCTGTGGTCCCTGTTGTCCATGGTGCCATCATAGTGTCCCTGTGGTCCCTGGTGCCTTCATAGTGTGTCCCTGTGGTCCCTGTGGTCCCTGGTGCCTTCATAGTGTGTCCCTGTGGTCCCTGTGGTCCATGGTGCCATCATAGTGTCCCTGTGGTACCTGTGGTCCCTGTGGTCCATGGTGCCTTCATAGTGTGTCCCTGTGGTCCCTGGTGCCTTCATAGTGTGTCCCTGTGGTCCCTGGTGCCTCCATAGTGTGTCACTGTGGTCCCTGTGGTCCATGGTGCCATCATAGTGTCCCTGTGGTCCCTGTGGTCCCTGGTGCCTTCATAGTGTGTCCCTGTGGTCCCTGTGGTCCCAGGTGCCATCATAGTGTGTCCCTGTGGTCCCTGTGGTCCATGGTGCCTTCATAGTGTGTCCCTGTGGTCCCTGTGGTCCCTGTGGTCCATGGTGCGATCATAGTGTCCCTGTGGTCCCTGTGGTCCCTGGTGCCTTCATAGTGTCTCCCTGTGGTCCCTGGTGCCTTCATAGTGTGTCCCTGTGGTCCCTGTGGTCCCTGTGGTCCATGGTGCCATCACAGTGTCCCTGTGGTCCCTGTGGTCCCTGTGGTCCATGGTGCCTTCATAGTGTGTCCCTGTGGTCCCTGTGGTCCATGATGCCTTCATAGTGTGTCCCTGTGGTCCCTGTGGTCCATGGTGCCTTCATAGTGTGTCCCTGTGGTCCCTGGTGTCCATGGTGCCTTCATAGTGTGTCCCTGTGGTCCCTGGTGCCTTCATAGAGTGTCCCTGTGGTCCTTGTGGTCCCTGTGGTCCATGGTGCCTTCATAGTGTGTCCCTGTGGTCCCTGGTGCCTTCATAGTGTGTCCCTGTGGTCCCTGGTGCCTTCATAGTGTGTCCCTGTGGTCCATCGTGCCTTCATAGTGTGTCCTGTTTGACCCTGGTGCCTTCATAGTGTGTCCCTGTGGTCCCTGTGGTCCATGGTGACTTCATAGTGTGTCCCTGTGGTCCCTGTGGTCCCTGTTGTCCATGGTGCCTTCATAGTGTGTCCCTGTGGTCCCTGTGGTCCCTGTGGTCCATGGTGCCTTCATAGTGTGTCCCTGTGGTCCCTGTGGTCCCTTTTGCCATCATAGTGTCCCTGTGGTCCTTGTAGTCCATGGTGCTTTCATAGTGTGTCCCTGTGGTCCATGGTGCCATCATAGTGTGTCCCTATGGTCCCTGTGGTCCCTGGTGCCTTCATAGTGTGTCCCTGTGGTCCCTGTGGTCCATGGTGCCATCATAGTGTGTCCCTGTGGTCCCTGTGGTCCATGGTGCCATCACAGTGTCCCTGTGGTCCCTGTGGTCCCTGTGGTCCATGGTGCCTTCAGAGTGTGTCCCTGTGGTCCTTGTGGTCCCTGTGGTCCATGGTGCCATCATAGTGTCCCTGTGGTCCCTGTGGTCCATGGTGCCATCATAGTGTGTCCCTGTGGTCCCTGTGGTCCATGGTGCCATCATAGTGTGTCCCTGTGGTCCCTGTGGTCCCTGGTGCCTTCATAGTGTGTCCCTGTGGTCCCTGGTGCCTTCATAGTGTGTCCCTGTGGTCCCTGTGGTCCATGGTGCCTTCATAGTGTGTCCCTGTGGTCCCTGTGGTCCATGATGCCTTCATAGTGTGTCCCTGTGGTCCCTGTGGTCCATGGTGCCTTCATAGTGTGTCCTTGTGGTCCCTGGTGTCCATGGTGCCTTCATAGTGTGTCCCTGTGGTCCCTGGTGCCTTCATAGAGTGTCCCTGTGGTCCTTGTGGTCCCTGTGGTCCATGGTGCCTTCATAGTGTGTCCCTGTGGTCCCTGGTGCCTTCATAGTGTGTCCCTGTGGTCCCTGGTGCCTTCATAGTGTGTCCCTGTGGTCCATGGTGCCTTCATAGTGTGTCCTGTTTGACCCTGGTGCCTTCATAGTGTGTCCCTGTGGTCCCTGTGGTCCATGGTGACTTCATAGTGTGTCCCTGTGGTCCCTGTGGTCCCTGTTGTCCATGGTGCCTTCATAGTGTGTCCCTGTGGTCCCTGTGGTCCCTGTGGTCCATGGTGCCTTCATAGTGTGTCCCTGTGGTCCCTGTGGTCCCTTTTGCCATCATAGTGTCCCTGTGGTCCTTGTAGTCCATGGTGCTTTCATAGTGTGTCCCTGTGGTCCATGGTGCCATCATAGTGTGTCCCTATGGTCCCTGTGGTCCCTGGTGCCTTCATATTGTGTCCCTGTGGTCCCTGTGGTCCATGGTGCCTTCAGAGTGTGTCCCTGTGGTCCCTATGGTCCCTGGTGCCTTCACAGTGTGTCCCTGTGGTCCCTGGTGCCTTCATAGTGTGTCCCTGTGGTCCATGGTGCCTTCATAGTGTGTCCCTGTTGTCCCTGGTGCCTTCATAGTGTGTCCCTGTGGTCCATAGTGCCATCATAGTGTCCCTGTGGTCCCTGTGGTCCATGGTGCCTTCATAGTGTGTCCCTGTGGTCCCTGTGGTCCCTGGTGCCATCATAGTGTCCCTGTGGTCCCTGTGGTCCATGGTGCCTTCATAGTGTGTCCCTGTGGTCCCTGTGGTCCATGTGGCCATCATAGTGTGTCCCTGTGGTCCCTGTGGTTCCTGGTGCCTTCATAGTGTGTCCCTGTGGTCTCTGGTGCCTTCATAGTGTGTCCCTGTGGTCCCTGTGGTCCATGGTGCCTTCATAGTGTGTCCCTGTGGTCCCTGGTGCCTTCATAGTGTGTCCCTGTGGTCCCTGTGGTCCATGGTGCCATCATAGTGTGTCCCTATGGTCCCTGTGGTCCATGGTGCCTTCATAGTGTGTCCCTGTGGTCCCTGTGGTCCATGGTGCCATCATAGTGTGTCCCTGTGGTCCCTGTGGTCCCTGTGGTCCATGGTGCCATCATAGTGTCCCTGTGGTCCCTGTGGTCCATGGTGCCTTCATAGTGTGTCCCTGTGGTCCCTGTGGTCCCTGGTGACATCATAGTGTCCCTGTGGTCCCTGTGGTCCATGGTGCCTTCATAGTGTGTCCCTGTGGTCCATGGTGCCATCATTGTGTGTCCCTGTGGTCCCTGTGGTACCTGGTGCCATCATAGTGTGTCCCTGTGGTCCCTGGTGCCTTCATAGTGTGTCTCTGTGGTCCCTGTGGTCCATGGTGCCCTCATAGTGTGTCCCTGTGGTCCCTGGTGCCTTCATAGTGTGTCCCTGTGGTCCCTGTGGTCCATGGTGCCATCATAGTGTGTCCCTGTGGTCCCTGTGGTCCATGGTGCCTTCATAGTGTGTCCCTGTGGTCCCTGGTGCCTTCATAGTGTCCCTGTGGTCCCTGTGGTCCATGGTGCCATCATAGTGTGTCCCTGTGGTCCCTGTGGTCCCTGTGGTCCATGGTGCCTTCATAGTGTCCCTGTGGTCCCTGTGGTCCATGGTGCCATCATAGTGTGTCCCTGTGGTCCCTGTGGTCCATGGTGCCTTCATAGTGTGTCCCTGTGGTCCCTGGTGCCATCATAGTGTGTCCCTGTGGTCCCTGGTGCCATCATAGTGTGTCCCTGTGGTCCCTGTGGTCCCTGGTGCCATCATAGTGTGTCCCTGTGGTCCCTATGGTCCTTGATGCCAGACCTCGTCTGACACCAACCTGCTGGTTTAAACAGCTCAGGTGCTCTTCTGTGTTATATTTAACTGTTAGTGAATTGTCATGGCAGGTCATTAGTGGTGGCAGGTGTTGTGTCTTGTAGCACAGACACTCTCTGTTGTTGTTGTCAATGTCTTGGTCACTTGAGTTGAAATTAGTGTTCATGCTTTTATTTTATTTTGGCTTATTAATTACAAACAAAGACAAGTGTATTGAAGGTGTTACAATAACATTTATTTAGTTTTACTAAATGTAATCTTTGTTTTCAAACTTGCCTTTGATTTTTGTACTGTTTTCCAATATTCACAAGGAAGTTTTTACGCGCTTTTTTTCCGTTTTTATGCTTCGTGGTGAAGGTTCAACTGTGGGTCCCACTGATCCTGGGTCCTGGAGGGTCAGACTCCCACATGTACATCAACAGGAGGGTCAGACTCCCAGATCTACATCAACAGGAGGGTCAGACTCCCAGATCTACATCAACAGGAGGGTCAGACTCCCAGATCTACATCAACAGGAGGGTCAGACTCCCAGATCTACATCAACAGGAGGGTCAGACTCCCAGATCTACATCAACAGGAGGGCCAGACTCCCAGATCTACATCAACAGGAGGGCCAGACTCCCAGATCTACATCAACAGGAGGGCCAGACTCCCAGATCTACATCAACAGGAGGGTCAGACTCCCAGATCTACATCAACAGGAGGGTCAGACTCCCAGATCTACATCAACAGGAGGGTCAGACTCCCAGATCTACATCAACAGGAGGGTCAAACTCCCAGATCTACATCAACAGGAGGGCCAGACACCCAGATCTACATCAACAGGAGGGCCAGACTCCCAGATCTACATCAACAGGAGGGTCAGACTCCCAGATCTACATCAACAGGAGGGTCAGACTCCCAGATCTACATCAACAGGAGGGCCAGACTCCCAGATCTACATCAACAGGAGGGCCAGACTCCCAGATCTACATCAACAGGAGGGTCAGACTCCCAGATCTACATCAACAGGAGGGTCAGACTCCCAGATCTACATCAACAGGAGGGTCAGACTCCCAGATCTACATCAACAGGAGGGTCAGACTCCCAGATCTACATCAACAGGAGGGCCAGACTCCCAGATCTACATCAACAGGAGGGTCAGACTCCCAGATCTACATCAACAGGAGGGTCAGACTCCCAGATCTACATCAACAGGAGGGTCAGACTCCCAGATCTACATCAACAGGAGGGCCAGACTCCCAGATCTACATCAACAGGAGGGTCAGACTCCCAGATCTACATGAACAGGAGGGTCAGACTCCCAGATCTACATCAACAGGAGGGCCAGACTCCCAGATCTACATGAACAGGAGGGTCAGACTCCCAGATCTACATCAACAGGAGGGTCAGACTCCCAGATCTGCATCAGTTACAGAGATTCCAATAACCGAGGACTTGAAGCATCAATATGCTGTAGAGTGATGGTGGCCTTGACGAGCACATGTTATGTTGAGTGTGTTATGTTGTTGTTGTTGATGTGAGAGGCGAGGGCTGTGAGCGCAGGTGGGAGCACGCTCACCCACCATCACTATACATCACTTGCAGCCATGCCAGGACCTCGTGGAGCTGTAATATCAACGTATGAATGAGCGCCGACCCATCTAGCGTGCATGTTTGTTCTCTGGCTACCTTGAGGCAATCAAAGAAAAAAATCTTTGAGAATATAATGGTCGGCCTAAACAACTGACATAATTATCAGTCTGTAACTATACGTGAAATGTTAGCCACATGAAAAGCATCTCCTTCCATCTCAAAACCCAAATGTCGAGTACACAATGTGTCAACTTTGTGAATGAGAAAACATGCACTCTCTTGAACATTATATTGTAGAATGTCCCATATTGACTGACTTTCGCCCTCCTGGGCTAAGGTATGCTGAACTGTGTAATTACTATATGAGTACTGGAACACTTGATGATATATTGGACTTGTACCCAAGATTTACCATGTAATATATCAATTATACAATGTATGTGATGTAACTATATAACCTGAGCTTGTAAAAGCATTACCTTCAGTGATTAAGTGGTTAATTGCACACTAGTTTCTCTATCAGCTATCTCACTCTGTCAGAATAAAAGAGACAAATGTATGTGAATGCATTTGTGTGTGTATATATGTATGTATACATGTATGTATATATGTATGTGTACATATATGAGTGTGTGTGTGTGTGTGTATATATATGTATGTGTATAAAGTATATATGGAAACTGATCAGAATTACATTTCACCTTTGTAAATGCACATTAATGACACTATGTAAAAGACACATCCAACATTTTATGTAGGGCATACGTAAATATGTGTATCTATGTATTTACGTATGTTGGTTAGCTTAGCATTTTAAAAGCACCGAATCACCTTCTGTCGTTGAGTGTTCAATAAACCCTTGAACTATATGTTTAACACTTCTCTAACCCTGTCCATGGAGGACAGAAGAAAATGTATATATGCTGGTTAGCATTGTAAATGTGTGGCCACGTTTGTGGCAGAAAATAATAGTAAAAAAAATCTTCAACAATTTTGCTATCCCTAGCTAGACCTGGGTCCCAAGGTCTCCACACACAATATTAGAAATTAATGCGTTATATTACTGTCTGTGGTTATAAAGCATATAATTAGCTAAGCTCATCGCAATGCATTAAAGACATGAATAGCTGAGCAAAAATGCCTATAATCTCATCTAACTCAACATTCCTTTTAAGTGCAATCCTCCTGTCTCCGATATTCCTCTTAATCTGTACCCCACTATTCAAGTATCATACACATCCGTCACTAAGAAGGGTAATGAAAATCTTGCATTTCTGAAAGCTGTCACACTTGAAATAATTGCCGCCTCCATCGAAAATTTAAGATCTCGCGAGCACTGTGTCTACACCGACGGCTAAGTCCAGTCTTCTACTGGACGGACTGCAGCAGCATGAAGGTTTTACATTTTTATATTTGCACAAAGACTGTCAGTGTCAGGTTATACAACTGGCTGACCTCCACACAAGCAGAACTAGCAGCGTTACAACTAGCTACCAATACATTAATAAACGTAGGAGGAATAATATTTTGTTATTCAAAATCTGCTCTACAAGCAAACGAAAACTTCTCCTCGAAGATCGACAACAAGAACCTCATACTACAATTATAAATGACCTATCCATCACACATAAATATAACGCATCAAAATGAGAGAGACATTGCAGCCAAATTAGCGTGTAAATAGATGAAGTTGAATTAGACCTAGTTATCCCCATCTCAGATGTCAAAACTATATTTTATTTTATTTATTTTTATTTTATTTTATTTATTTTTATTTTATTTTATTTATTTTTATTTTATTTTATTTATTTATATACAAGAAGGTACATTGGGTTTGTGAGAATACATGGCATAGTATTTACAATCTTGTAAAGCCCTAGTACGCGCAGCGTTTCGGGCAGGTTTAATCTAACAGATAATTTTAAGTAGGTAAATTCTAGCAGAATTAATAAAATGATAACAAATCCATTGCAAGAAAAAAAATGAGATGAGAGAGATCAGTAAGTATATTAAAGCACATTGGTATATTAAAGCTCTGATTGATTACATTGACAGCTTGATTGGTAAATTAAACAAGATTAATAGACACCATACAGCAGATTAACAGCACATATAAGAAGACAACAATGATCACAATGGTAAAGATATTCGGATTGGGTGCATAAAGATTGGGAGACTGGGTAGCAATAGAGACAGTGCAATTTTAAAGCAAAAGGTAAAGATGAAGATGAAATTGGGTACTTTTCAGTATTGTTTTTGAATGAGGCAAAAGTTGGACAGCTTTTCAATTCAATAGGGAGTGAGTTCCATAGACTGGGTCCCTTTATTTGCATAGAGTGTTTACACAGAGTAAGTTTGACTCTGGGGATATCAAAGAGATATTATTTCTGGTGTGGTGATAATGGGTCCTATTACATCTGTCCAGGGACAGTTTCAAAGCAGGATTTGCATTTATGAACAGGGGTTTTGTAAATGTAGTTGACACAAGAGAATTTGTGGAGTGAGATTATGTTTAGCATGTTTAGGGATTTAAACAAGGGGGCTGAGTGTTGTCTGAAAGCAGAATTTGTTATTATTCTGATAACAGATTTTTGCTGGGTGATGATGGACTTAAGGTGGTTTGCAGTGGTTGAACCCCATGCAAAGATATCATAATTAAGATAGGGATAGATTAGTGCATATTATAGAGAGATGAGAGCAGAGTTAGGTACATAATATCTGATTTTGGAGAGTATACCAACTGTTTTAGAGACTTTCTTATTTATGTGTTGTATGTGGGTGCTGAAGTTGAGTCTCTTGTCTAGGAATAAGCCAAGAAACTTTCCATCATTTTTATGCTAATGTTTACATTGTCTATCTGAAGCTGAATTACATTAGTAGATTTGTTTCCAAATAAGATTTAGTAGGTCTTTTCTATGTTAAGTGTTAGTTTGTTGGTTGACATCCATAAGTGGACTTTTTTTAGTTCATTATTAACAACATTATTTAGTGTATGTGGGTTGGAGTTAGAGTAGATGAGGTTAGTATCATCAGCAAACAAAATAGGTTTTCAGAATGTTAGAGACATTAGGCAGATCATTGATGTATATAAGAAATAGGAGAGGTCCCAAGATGCTGCCCTGTGGCACTCCAACGGTTATTGGTAGAGTGGGAGAGGTTATATTATTGATGGCTACACATTGGTGTCTATCACTAAGATAGGATTGGATATAGTCCAGTGCATGGCTTCGGATTCCATAATGATGGAGTTTACGTAAGAGGTAATTGTGATTAACAGTATCAAAGGCCCTTCTCAGGTCAATGAAGAGTTCAATCGGAAACTCATTTTTGTCAAGGGCTGAGTAAATTATATCAAGGAGACTAATAATTGCATCGTTGGTACTCTTTATATTGTTCCAAACACTAACGTCTGATAGGAGAGAAATTACTGACTCCCAACGATCTGAAAGCAACAGTATAAAAAGCTATGATTTATTCAGATCTGAAACCTATGTTTATGGGACTCAAAACGTCAACGAGACTACGACACAGTGGTTGCCAGGATCAGGTTGGGTTACCGTTACCTGTGGCAAGTTGCTATGGGTGACGGATCCTCTCTCGTCGTCCCTTTCGGGTGAGGCTTGGTACTGCTCTCTCTGCCTCTTTTCAGCAATACGAAGGTGTGCCCCAGGGTAGTGTTCTGAGCACTACTCTTTTTCTGGTTGACCTCAATGGTCTTCTTTCCTCTCTTCCTTCAGGTGTCTTCTCCGCTCTCTATGTCGATGATCTTACCCTTTGCTGTCAGGGTGATGATTCGCCTCTCCTTCAACGCCAGCTTCAACTTGCGATTGATGCCGGCTCGTCTTGGGCCACCGATCATGGCTTCTGGTTCTCTATGTCTAAGACTTGTGTTATGACTTTTACTCGGAAGCGGGTCGTTCATCGTCCTTCTTTGTCGCTTTATGGTCACCCCATTGTGTACAGGGATTCCGCTGAGCTTTTGGGGATGATTTTTGACACTCGTTTGTCTTGGTCGCCCCGTATCTCTTACCTCCGTGTTGAGTGCTCTAAGGCCCTTACCCTCCTTTGGGTATTGTCCCGTACTTCTTGGGGAGCGGATAGGCGCACTGTCCTTGCTTTACATTCCTCTCTCGTCCTGTCTAAGCTCGATTATAGTTGCCCTGCTTACTCGTCTGCTTCTCCTTCTACTCTTTGCCGTTTTGATGCTTTGCACCATACTGGGTTGCGCCTCAGTTCTGGTTCCTTTCGTTCGACTCCCGTCCTCAGCTTGTATGTTGACACTGGCTTTCTATCTCTCCAGGACCGCCGTCATCGCTACTGTCTTCACGATCTTGCATGGTCCTTGCAACATCCTTCCTCTCGCCTCTGTCGTGCTTGAACTTTTGCCCCTCCTGCGGTTTCCGTTCCTCTTCACCACCTCCCTCTTTCTGTCCGGTTTTCTCGCTTATAGGATTCTCTTTCAGTTCGTATTTCTAATATTTCTCCTTGTGTTGTTCCTTCTTTGCCCTCGTGGAGAGTCCCCCTTCCGCAGTTTTGTACATCCTTAACCCGCATCACTAAAGTTTTTACCCCTCCTACCTTTCTCAAACGCCTTTCCTTGAGCACTTTTCTTCTCACTCCCGCTCCGTTTCCGTCTTCAGCGATGAGTCTAAGTCTGCGGATGGTGTAGGCTACTCTATTGTTTTTCCTGATTGCACTTATATGTGTCGCTTACCTCTGGAGACTAGCATCTTCACAGTGGAACTTTATGCTATTCTCTATGCTCTCCGTCTCCTGCTTTCTCGTTGTCAATCTTCCTTTGTAGTTGTTGTTAACTCTTGTAGTGCCCTTATGGTTCTCGGGTCCTTTAATCCGGTTCATCCAGTGGTTGTCGAGATCCAACATTGGCTGTTTCTTGTTCACAGTAAATTTAAGTCGGTTGAGTTTTGTTGGGTTCCCAGCCATATTGGTGTGTCTTTAAATGAGCGTGCGGATGCTGCTGCCAGGGAAGCTGTCCGCTCTTGTCCCGTCTCTCGTAAAGGTATTCCTTATTCCGATTTTTACCCGGTTATCCATTCCTCCATCCTTACCCGTTGGCAGGCTTGTTGGTCTTCTGTTACTGGAAACAAACTGCGTACTCTTAAGAGTTGTGTGTCCTCGTGGCCGTCCTCCTACCACCATAACCGGCGATAGGAAACGGCTCTGGCAAGGTTGCATATTGGCCATACTTGCTTAACTCATGGTCACTTGATGAAGCGCCGTCCTGCTCCTTATCGTCCAAATTGCATCGTCCCTCTTACGGTCGTGCATATCCTTGTTGAATGTCCTGACTTCCGGGACGAGCGTTTGTCTTGTTTCCCGACCATCCCCCGCGGTCACCTGTCCCTCGATAGTATTCTTGGTGACTCGGATACTTTTGATATCGTTCGCCTTATGCGTTTCTGTTCTCGTATTGGCATCCTTGGTGATATTTAGCGCCCTCTGATTATCCCGCACATTTGATGGTGCTACATAGCCTTCCCGGTTTGGTGCCTTCTATTGATAATTACTTACTTACAGGTGACGGATCTTCCAATCCTGAACACTCCAGGTGCAAACTCTTTGAGCAAGAACTGTGGCATGATCTTGCACACTACAACACCAAATGCCCAATTATCAGATCATTCAGACCCGTTGGTACGAGGTACCTGGAGCTTTGCAATTACTTTATTCACTCTCGTGTTCTTGAAGATATCCTCATAATGCTCCAAAAATTTGCCAGTGCAGGCTACTGAGCATATGGTCCTGTATGACTACCCATCCTGCGAGATGGGGACTTTTAGTATCACTGCTGCCTTATTCACTCCTGTGTTGATGATATCCTCATAATGCACCTATAGTTTGCCAGCGCAGACTACTTATCACATGCCTCTGTATGGCTAACCATCCTGTGTGATGGGGATTTTAGCATCACGTAGCTAGTTTTGTGACACTATTCTTCCCTTTATATAGTCTAGGGTAGCTGCAAAAATGCAAATCTACCTGAATGTGTTAAATAATAATAATAATAATAATAATAATAATAATAATAATAATAATAATAATAATACCAGACTTTGTCACCTCGGTACACAAACGCAGGAACGTTAATTGTCTCCGACCTGACGACGACGGCTGTTTGTATGACGCTAAAATATGATGAAACTCTCCTAGACAATATAAACATTCCCAAATGTTGCACTCAGGCCATTCATTGTTCCGCGTTAGTCTCGGGAACCTTGTAGTGATGTGTCCTCTCACCACACAGATAAATTTATATATTATCAACAAGATTTGGCTCAATATATTTGACCTGTGACTTTATGATCTTCGGGGGCTCGGGTAAACTGTGCACTGCACATCACGCTTAGGTAAACTGTGCACTGAGCACTGCACATCACGCTTAGGTAAACTGTGCACTGCACATCACGCTTAGGTAAACTGTGCACTGAGCACTGCACATCACGCTTAGGTAAACTGTGCACTGAGCACTGCACATCACGCTTAGGTAAACTGTGCACTGAGCACTGCACATCACGCCTCATTCTGGCGTCAACACCTCGCCTGTGCTCTCATAAATGTTCTGGGATCAACAATGCGCATCGAACCCAATACTTAAGAAACACACAGATGAACATCCGTTCGAAATCTGCAGGTAATAGAGCTGTCATGGAGCGAGCATCACTCAGCCCCACAAACAATTAGCCGAGGTGCCACTACCCTGTTGTGGCTGGCACGGAGCAAAACAAATTATACTGAATTTCTCGTTTCACGTTTTTCTTCTGTGACATTTAGTCCCAAGTTGTGGTATTATCAGTGTTTTGTAATGAAGAGCAAACATGATGACCGAACCACACATCACAAGATGAGGAGAAGCCACGACGTTTCGGTCAGTCATGGACCATCATCAAGTCGTTATCACACCACTTGACAATGGTCCTGGACGGACCGAAACGTCGTCTCTTCTCCATCTTCTGGTGAGGTTTATTCCTATTTCTTCCTATACTTTGTCTTCCTTTTAACTTCAGAGTTTTTGTTCGTTTATTTCTTCGGTTCCATATTTCTCCCCCAGACCATTGGGTCCCCATTTAGACCCTAACATCTTCCCAGACCACTTTGGGTCCCATTTAGACCCTAACATCTTCCCAGACCACTTTGGGTCCCATTTAGACCCTAACATCTCCCCAGACCACTTTGGGTCCCATTTAGACCCTAACATCTCCCCAGACCACTTTGGGTCCCATTTAGACCCTAACATCTCCCCAGACCACTTGGGGTCCCATTTAAACCCCAAGATATTCCCAGACCTCTTGGGGTCCCATTTAGACCCCAAGATATTGCCAGACCTCTTGGGTTCTGGGAAGCCCACACTCTACCCACTTCAATACCCCGGGGCAATACCGAGGCTGCACCGCATGGCCCTGCAACAGGAACGGTAGCAGCCAGAAGAACATAAAGTTCCAACATGTCCACACTCTTAATGTTATACCCCATTAATACTCCATGTATGTCATTCATACATGTCACCTACCACCTCACCATTACAGGATATAACCAGGTGCTAAAACAGTAGAATTTGTCTTTGAGAATGTCCTTTATAGAGACTATTATTGTACAAGATTACATGATTACAAAATGTGGCGTTGACACATACACAACACAACCAATACACGTCAAATGAAAACAGGCATTTCCCCTCTGAATCGCGACACTAAGGCGCTGGAACAAGAAGCTTTTCGGTGTTTAGTAATGCTGATCAATTTGTCACCTAATTACTTCAGGAACTTCAATGCTCATTTCCCCCCCGAAGCGAGGGTTTCCGAACCCAACTGATGTATTAGTTGGATATATCT
The DNA here is from genome assembly GCF_040958095.1 of Procambarus clarkii. Classification (NCBI taxonomy): domain Eukaryota; kingdom Metazoa; phylum Arthropoda; class Malacostraca; order Decapoda; family Cambaridae; genus Procambarus; species Procambarus clarkii. Next base: position 36,686,794 of record NC_091173.1, read on the forward strand.
TTGTATATATATGAAGAAGTTTTTAGGTAGAAATGAAGAGGTAGTAGCATCTATAGGTCAATACATCTGTAGCTTCCTTAATTCACATGGGTGACAAAATGCACATGTATTTCTATACATTTAAAAGAGTTTAGGTGGAAATAAGTCGAGCCATTAGCTATTCTGCAGATACACATTAGATGAATATTTCTATACAATTACAGGAGTTTGGGTGTAAATAAACAAATAGGTACTAGCGTGTGCCAATAGGCCTACTTGCTCAGTGTGACTAGACTAATAAACCTTCACCGGTCTATTTCAGTCTTAGAGGCGACATTATTAACCAAACGATGGATGTTTCAGGCAGTGAATTACGAGAATAAACGAGACCCGGAACGTTATAGTAACCGAGCTTCATGTGGGGGAATAATTTTCGCATAGTTTAAAAATATTAAACTAAAACTTTGTGAGAGTTACTGTCAGTCTAATTAGCATATTGACGCGTCATTCATAACTGCGTAGTTAATGAGTTAGCAGGCGGCCAGAGGCGAGGCCGCCCACCACACTGCACAGCTCACACACCCAACTGATCTCTAATTATAAATTACAGAATCTATGATTACAATATATTAACCACTTGCAAAATCCCAACGGAATGAACGATGTTGATCCTTATTGACCAGAGGGAAGGGTCTTGTGCTCCGTATGATAAAGCAACAGTGACATCTCTCTCTGCCTCACTGGAGGTGTCAGGGGGCCGCTGGACTCAACACTGACGCTGGGGCCGCTTGCCTGACTCAGTCAACACTGACGCTGGGGCCGCTTGCCTGACTCAGTCAACACTCACGCTGGGGCCGCTTGCCTGACTCAGTCAACACTGACGCTGGGGCCGCTTGCCTGACTCAGTCAACACTCACGCTGGGGCCGCTTGCCTGACTCAGTCAACACTGACGCTGGGGCCGCTTGCCTGACTCAGTCAACACTCACGCTGGGGCCGCTTGCCTGACTCAGTCAACACTCACGCTGGGGCCGCTTGACTGACTCAGTCAACACTCACGCTGGGGCCGCTTGACTGACTCAGTCAACACCCACGCTTACGGGTGAGTAAACTTCCTACTTTCTTATGAGTAACTAGTTCTGGCCGGTGTATATATGACCCCAGGAGTTATGGGGGTGTATGGGCCGGTGTATATATGACCCCAGGAGTTAAGGGGGTGTATGGGCCGGTGTATATATGACCCCAGGAGTTAAGGGGGAGTATGGGCCGGTGTATATATGACCTCAGGAGTTAAGGGGGTGTATGGGCCGGTGTATATAAGACCTCAGGAGTTAAGGGGGAGTATGGGCCGGTGTATATATGACCTCAGGGGTTAAGGGGGTGTATGGGCCGGTGTATATATGACCTCAGGGGTTAAGGGGGAGTATGGGCCGGTGTATATATGACCTCAGGAGTTAAGGGGGAGTATGGGCCGGTGTATATATGACCTCAGGAGTTAAGGGGGAGTATGGGCCGGTGTATATATGACCTCAGGAGTTAAGGGGGAGTATGGGCCGGTGTATATATGACCTCAGGAGTTAAGGGGGAGTATGGGCCGGTGTATATATGACCTCAGGGGTTAAGGGGGAGTATGGGCCGGTGTATATATGACCTCAGGAGTTAATGGGGTGTATGGGCCGGTGTATATATGACCTCAGGGGTTAAGGGGGAGTATGGGCCGGTGTATATATGACCTCAGGAGTTATGGGGGTGTATGGGCCGGTGTATATATGACCTCAGGAGTTAAGGGGAAGTATGGGCCGGTGTATATATGACCTCAGGAGTTAAGGGGGAGTATGGGCCGGTGTATATATGACCTCAGGAGTTAAGGGGGAGTATGGGCCGGTGTATATATGACCTCAGGAGTTAAGGGGGAGTATGGGCCGGTGTATATATGACCTCAGGGGTTAAGGGGGAGTATGGGCCGTTTACTAGACCTGAAAATCCAACACAAGCGTTTGCTGCCCGAGGGACATCTAGCAATGTACGTCCCTGCATGTTGGCTACGTCCCTAGATGTATGCTAAGGCCCTGGATGTTGGCTACGTCCCTAGATGTATGCTACGTCCCTGAATGTTGGCTACGTCCCTGAATGTTGGCTACGTCCCTGGATGTTAGCTACGTCCCTGGATGTTAGCTACGTACCTGAATGTTGGCTACGTCCCTGAATGTTGGCTACGTCCCTGGATGTTGGCTACGTCCCTTGATGTATGCTACGTCCCTGAATGTTGGCTACGTCCCTGAATGTTGGCTACGTCCCTGGATGTTAGCTACGTCCCTGGATGTTAGCTACGTCCCTGAATGTTGGCTACGTCCCTGAATGTTGGCTACGTCCCTGGATGTTGGCTACGTCCCTAGATGTATGCTACGTCCCTGAATGTTGGCTACGTCCCTGGATGTTGGCTACGTCCCTGAATTTTGGCTACGTCCCTGGATGTTGGCTACGTCCCTAGATGTATGCTACGTCCCTGGATGTTGGCTACGTCCCTGTATGTTCGTTACTTCCCTGGATAATGGATTCGTCCTTGGATGTTTGCTACGTCCCTGGATGTTGGCTACGTCCCTGGATGTTGGCTACGTCCCAAGATGTATGCTATGTCCCTGGATGTTGGCTACGTCCCTGGATGTTGACTACGTCCCTGGATGTTGACTACGTCCCTGGATGTTGACTACGTCCCTAGATGTATGCTACGTCACTGGATGTTGGCTACGTCCTTAGATGTATGCTACGTCCCTAGGTGTATGCTACGTCCCTAGATGTATGCTACGTCCCTGGATGTTGGCTTCGTCTCCGGATGTGGGCTACGTCCCTGGATGTTGGCTTCGTCCCTGGATGTTGGCTACGTCCCTGGATGTTGGCTACGTCCTTGGATGTTTGCTACGTCCCAAGATGTTGGCTACGTCCCTGGATGTTGGCTACGTCCCTGGATGTTGGCTTCGTCCCTGGATGTTAGCAACGTCCCTGGATGTTGGCTACGTCCCTGGATGTTTGCTACGTCCCTTGATGTTAGCTACGTCAATGGACGTAGGCTACGTCCCTGGATGTTGGCTACGTCCCTGGATGTTGGATACATCCCTGGATGTTGGCTATGTCCCTGGATGTGGGCTACGTCCCTGGGTGATAGCTACGTCAATGGATGTTGAGTACGTCCTGGGATATTGACTACGTCCCTAGATGTAGGCTTCGTCCCTGGATGTTGGCGATGTCCCTGGATGTTGCCAAAGTCCCTGGTGTTTGGCTACGTCCCTGGATGTTGGCTACGTCCCTGGATGTTGGCTACGTCCCTGGATGTTGGCTACGTCCCTGGATGTTGGCTACGTCTATGGATGATGGCTACGTCCCTGGATGTTGACTGCGTCCCTGGATGTTGGCTACGTCCCTAGATGATGGCTACGTCCCTGGATGTTGGCTACGTCCTTAGATGTAGGCTACGTCCCTGGATGTTGGCTACGTCCCTGGATGTTGGCTACGTCCCTGGATGTTGGCTACGCCCCCTAGATGTAGGCTACGTCCCTGGATGTTGACTACGTCTATAGATGTTGGCTACATCCCTGGATGTTAATTACGTCCCTGGATGATGGCTACGTCCCTGGATGTTGGCTACGTTCCTGGATGTTGGCTACGTCCCTAGATGTAGGCTACGTCCCTGGATGTTAACTACGTCCCTGGATGTTGACTACGTCCCTGGATGTTGGCTACGTCCCTGGATGATGGCTACGTCCCTGGATGTTGGCTACGTCCCTAGATGTAGGCTACGTCCCTGGATGTTGGCTACGTCCCTGGATGTTGGCTACATCCCTAGATGTAGGCTACGTCCCTGGATGTTGGCTACGTCCCTAGATGTAGGCTACGTCCCTGGATGTTGGCTACGTCCCTGGATGTTGGCTACGCCCCCTAGATGTAGGCTACGTCCCTGGATGTTGGCTATGCCTTTTGATGTAGGCTACGTCCCTGGATGTAGGCTACGTCCCTGGATGTTGGCTACGTCCCTGGATGTTGGCTACGTCCCTGGATTTTGGATACGTCCTTGGATGTTGGCTACGTCTATGGATGATGGCTACGTCCCTGGATGTTGGCTACGTCCCTGGATGTTGGCTACGTCTATGGATGATGACTACGTCCCTGGATGTTGGCTACGTCCCTGGATTTTGGCTACGTCCCTGGATGTTGGCTACATCCCTGGATGTTGGCTACATCCCTGGATGTTGGCTACGTCTATGGATGATGGCTACGTCCCTGGATGTTGGCTACGTCCCTGGATTTTGGCTACGTCCCGGGATATTGAATACGTCCCTGGATGTAGGTTTCGTCCCTGGATGTTGGCTACGTCCCTGGATGTTGGCTACGTCCCTGGATGTTGGCTACGTCTATGGATGATGGCTACGTCCCTGGATGTTGACTACGTCCCTGGATGTTGGCTACTTCCCTGGATGATGGCTACATCCCTGGATGTTGGCTACGTCCCTAGATGTAGGCTACGTCCCTGGATGTTGGCTACGTCCCTGGATGTTGGCTACGTCCCTGGATGTTGGCTACGTCTATAGATGTTGGCTACGTCCCTGGATGTTGACTACGTCTATAGATGTTGGCTACGTCCCTGGATGTTAACTACGTCCCTGGATGATGGCTACGTCCCTGGATGTTGGCTACGTCCCTGGATGTTGGCTACGTCCCTAGATGTAGGCTACATCCCTGGATGTTGACTACGTCCGTAGATGTTGGCTACATCCCGGGATATTGAATACGTCACTGGATGTAGGTTTTGTCCCTGGATGTTGGCTACGTCCCTGGATTTTTGTTGGAACCTCCCTGGTGGAGTACCAACACTCCCGATGGAATACTAACCCACCTGATGGGGAACCAACTCTCCTGATGGAGTACCAACCCTCCTGATAGAGTACCAACCCTCATGATGGAATACCAACCCTCATTGTGGAGTATCAACCTTTCTGTTGAAGTATCAATCCTCCTGATGGATTACCAACCCCTCCTGGTGGAATACCAACCCTCCTTGTGGATTACCAACCCTCCTGATAGAGTACCAACCCTCCTGAGGAGTACCAACCTTTCTGTTGAAGTATCAATCCTCCTGATGGAGTACCAACCCTCCTGATGGAGTACCAACCCATCTGGGCGAGTACCAACCCATCTGGGCGAGTACCAACCCTTCTGATGGAGAACCAACCCTCCTGATGGAGTACCAACCCAACCGAGGGAGTACCAACCCTCCTGTTGGAATCCCAACCCTCCTGATGGAGTTCCAACCCTCTTGTTGGAGTACCAACCCTCCTGAGGGAGAACCACCCCTCCTGATGGAGTACCAACCCTCCTGACGGAATACCAACCCTCCTGAAAGAGTACCAACCATCCTGATGTTGTACCAACCCTCCCGATGGAGAACCAACTCTCCTGATGGAGTACCAACCCTCCTGATAGAGTACCAACCCTCCTGATGGAGTACCAACCCTCCTTGTGGATTACCAACCCTCCTGATGGAGTACCAACCCTCCTTGTGGATTACCAACCCTCCTGAGGAGTACCAACCTTTCTGTTGAGATATCAATCCTCCTGATGGAGTACCAACCCTCCTGGTGGAGTACCAACTTTTCTGATTAAGTACCAATCCTCGTGATGGAGTACCAATCCTCATGATGGAGTACCAACCTTCCTGATGGAGTACCAACTCTCCTGATGGAGAACCAACCTTCCTGATGGAGTACCAACCTTCCTGATGGAGTACCAACCCTTTCGATGGAGTACTAATCGTCCTGGTGGAGTACCAAACCTCCTGATGAAATACCAACCCTCCTGATGGAGTACCAAACCTCCTGATGAAATACCAACCCTCCTGATGGAGTACCAACCCTCCAATGGAATACCAACCCTCTTGATGGAATACCAACCCTCCTGGTGGAGTACCAACCCTCCTGGTGGAGTGCCAATCCTCGTGTTGGAGTACCAATCCTCATGATGGAGTACCAACCCACCTGATGGAGTACCAACTCTCCTGATGGAGAACCAACTTTCCTGATGGAGTACCAACCTTCCTGATGGAGTACCAACCCACCTGATGGAGTACCAACTCTCCTGATGGAGAACCAACCTTCCTGATGGAGTACCAACCTTCCTGATGGAGTACCAACCCTTTCGATGGAGTACTAACCGTCCTGGGGAGTACCAGCCCTCCTACAGGATTACCAACAATCCTGATGGAGTACCAACACTCCTGATGGAATACCAACCCTCCTGGCAGAGTACCAACCCTACTGATGGAGTACCAACCTCCCTGGTGGAGTACCAACTCTACTGATGGAGTTCCAATCCTCACGATGGAGTACCAACCCAACTGGTGTAGTACCAACCCTTCTGATGGAGTACCAAGCCTCTTGATGGAGTACCAACCATCCTGATGGAGTACCAACCCCTCCTGGTGGAATACCAACCAATCCTGATGGAGTACCAACCCTCTAGATAGAGTACCAATCCTCCTGATGGAATACCAACCCTCCTGATGGAGTACCAACCCTTCTGAGGGATAACAACCCTTCCTGATGGAGTACTAACACTCCTGATACAGTTCCAACCTCCCTGGTGGAGTACCAACCCTCCCGATGGAATACCAACCCCCCGTGAAGGAGTACCAACCCACCTGATGGGGAACCAACCCTCATTGTGGAGTACCAACCCTGCTGGTAGAGTACCAACCTTCCTGATAGAGCACCAACCTTCCTGAGGAGTAGCAACCTTCCTGTTGGAGTATCAATCCTCCTGATGGAGTACCAACCATCCTGGTGGATTACTAACCCTCCTGATAGAGTACCAACCTTCCTGAGGAGTACCAACCTTCCTGTTGGAGTATCAATCCTCCTGATGGAGTACCAACCATATGATGGAGTACCAACCCATCTGGGCGAGTTCCAACACTTCTGATGGAGAACCAACCCTCCTGAAGGAGTACCAACCCAACCGAGGGAGTACCAACCCTCCTGTTGGAATCCCAACCCTCCTGATGGAGCTCCAACCCTCCTGTTGGAGTACCAACCCTCCTGAGGGAGAACCACCCCTCCTGATTGAGTACCAACCCTCCTGATGGAGTACCAACCCTCCTGAAAGAGTACCAACCTTCCCGATGTTGTACCTACCGTCCCGATGGAGAACCAACTCTCCTGATGGAGTACCAACCCTCCTGATGGAGTACCAACACTCCTGATGGAATACCAACCCTCCTGGTGGAGTACCAACCCTCCTGTTGAAGTACCAACCCTCCTGGTGGAGTACCAATCCTTCTGATGTAGTACCAACCCTCCTTGTGGATTACCATACCTCCTGATGGAGTACCAACCCTCTTGATGGAATACCAACCCTCCTGGTGGAGTACTAACCTTCCTGTTGCAGCACCAACCCTCCTGGTGGAGTACCAACCCTACTGATGGAGTACCAACTCTCCTGATGGAGAACCAACCTTCCTGACGGAGTACCAACCTTCCTGATGGAGTACCAACCCTTTCGATGGAGTACGAACCCTCCTACAGGAATACCAACTGTCCTGATGGAGTATCAACCCTCCTGATGGAATACCAACCCTCCTGGTAGAATACCAACCCTACTAATGGAGTACCAACCTCCCTGGTGGAGTACCAACCCTCCTGGTAGAATACCAACCCTACTAATGGAGTACCAACCTCCCTGGTGGAGTACCAACTCTACTGATGGAGTTCCAATCCTCAGGATGGAGTACCAACCCTACTGGTGGAGTACTTACCCTTCTGATGGAGTACCAACTCTCCTGATGGAGTACCAACCATCCTGATGGAGTACCAACCCCTTCTGGTGGAATATCAACCAATCCTGATGGAGTACCAACCCTCCTGATTGAATACCAACCCTCCTGAGGGAGAACCACCCCTCCTGATGGAGTACCAACCCTCCTGATAGAGTTCCAACCTCCCTGGTGGAGTACCAACCCTCCCGATGGAGTACTAACTGTTCTGGTGGAGTACCAACTCTCCTGATTGAGTACCAACCCTCCCGATGGAATACCAACCCTCCTGATGGAATCTCAACCCTTTTGAAGGAGTAAGAACCCTAATGATGGAGTACCAACCCTCCTCATGAAGTACCAACCCGCCTGATAGAGTACCAACCCTCCTAAAGGAGAACAACCCTAATGATGGAGTACTAACCCTGCTGATGGAGTAAAAACCCTTCTGATGGAGTACCAACCCTCCTGATGGAGTGCCAACAATCCTGATGGAGTGCCAACCTTTCAGGTGGAGTACCAACCCTCCCAATGGGGTACCAAACCTCCTGATGGAGTACCAACGCTCCTGATGGAGTACCAACTTTCCTGATATAGTACCAACCCTTCTGATGGAATCTCAAGCCTCCTGGTGGAGTACCAACCCTCCTGATGCAGTACCAATATTCTTGGTCGAGTACCAACTCTTCCGATGGAGAACCATACCTTCTGATGAAGTACCAACCCACCCGAATGAGTACCAACCCTCCTGATGGAATCCCAACCCTCCCGATGGAGTTCCACCCCTCCTGATGGAGAACAAACTCTCCTGATGGAGTACCAACCCTCCTGATAGAGTACCAACCTTCCTGAAAGAGTAACAACCCCTAATGATGGAGTACCATCCCTCCTGGTCGAGTAGCGACCCTCCTGGTGGAGTACCATCCCTCCTGATGGAGTAGCAACCCTCCTGATTGAGTACCAGTCCTCCTGATGGAGTATCAACCTTCCTGATGGAGTACCAATCCTCTAGATGGAGTACCAACCGTCCTGGTAGAGTACTCACCATCCTGAAGAAATACCAACCCTCCTGATGGAGTACCAACCCTCCTGATGGAATACCAACCCTCATGGTGGAGTACCAACCCTACTGAAGGAGTACCAACCTCCCAGGAGGAGTACCAACCCTCCTGGTGGAGTACCATCCCTACTGATGGAGTAGCAACCCTCCTGATTCAGTACCAGTCCTCCTGATTCAGTACCAACATTCTTGAGAGAGTACCAAACCTCTAGAGGGAGTACCAACCGTCCTGGTGGAGTACCAGCCCTCCTGTTGGAATACCAACCCTCCTATTGGAATAACAACCACTCCTGATTTAGTATCAACCCTCCTGATGGAGTACCAACCCTACTAGAGGAGTACCAACCCTCTAGAAGGAGTACCAACCGTTCTGGTGGATTTCTCACCGTCCTGACGAAATACCAACCCTCCCGATGGAGTACCAACCCTCCTGATGGAGCACCAACCCTCCTGGTGGAGTACCAACCCTCTTGATGGAGTACCAACCCCCCAGGTGGAGTACCAACCCTACTGATGGAGTACAAACCCTCACGATGGAGTACCAACCCTTCTGGTTGAGTACCAACCCTTCTGATGGAGTACTAAACCTCCTGATGGAGTACCAACCCTACTAGAAGAGTACCAGCCCTCTTGGTGGATTACCAACCCTCCTGATGGAGTACTAACTCTCCTGGTGGAGTACCAAACCTCCTGATGGAGTACCAACCCTCCTGATGGAGTACCAACCCTCCGGATGGAGTACCAACCCTCCTGATGGAATACCAACCCTCCGGATGGAGTACCTACCCTCCCTCAGGGAGAATCACCCCTCCTGATGGAGTACCAACCCTCCTGTTGCAGTACCAACCCTCCTGGTGGAGTACCAACCCTGCTGATGGAGTACCAATCCTCGTGATGGAGTACCAACCCTTTCGATGGAGTACTAACCGTCCTGGCGGAGTACCAGCCTTCCTGATGGAGTGTCAACCCTTCTAATTGAATTCCAACCCTCCTGGAGGAGTGCTAACCCTACTGATGGAGTACCAACCTCCCTGGTGGAGTACCAACTCTACTGATGGAGTTAAAAATCTCACGATTGAGTACCAACCCTACTGGTGGAGTACCAACCCTTCTGATGGAGTACCAACCCTCCTGATGGGGTACCAACCATCCTGATGGAGTTCCAACCCCTCCTGGTGGAATACCAACCAATCCTGATGGAGTACCAACCCTCCTGAGGGAGAACCACTCCTCCTGATGGAGTACCAACCCTCTTAATGGAATACCAACCCTCCTGGTGGGGTACCAACCCTCCCGATGGAGTACCAACCCTCCTGTTGCAGAACAAACCCTCCTGATAATGAACCAACCCTCGTGATTGGGTACCAACCTTCCTGATGGAGTACCAACCCTTTCGATGGAGTACTAACCGTTCTGGTGGAGTCAAAACATTCCTCATGGAATACCAACCCTACTGATAGAGTACCAACCTCCCTGGTGGAGTACCAACTCTACTGATGGAGTTCCAATCCTTACGATGTAATACCAACCCTACTGGTGGAGTACCAACCATTCTGATGAGTACCAACCCTTCCTGGTGGAATACCAACCAATCCTGATGGAGTACCAAGCCTCCTGATGGAGTACCATCCCTCCTTGTGGAGTACCAACCTTCTTGAAGAAGTACCAACCCACCTGATGGGGAACCAACCTTCATTGTAGAGTACCAACCGTCCTGATGGAGTACCAACCCTCCTGATGGAGTACCAACCTTCCTGATGGAGTACCAACTTTCCTGATGGAGTACCAACCCTTCTGATACAATCTCAACCCTCCTGATGGATACCAACTATCCCGATGAAGTACCAACCCTCCTGGTGGAGTACCAACCCTCCTGGTGAAGTACCAACCCTTCTGATGGAGTACCAACCCCTCATGATGGAGTACCAACCCCTCATGATGGAGTACCAACCCTTCTGATGGAGAACTAATCCTCTTCATGGAGTACCAACCCTCCTGATGGAGTACCAACCCTCCTGAAGGAGTAACAACCCTCCTCATGGAGTACCAACCCTCCTGATGGAGTCCCAACACTCCTGATGGAGTGCCAACGATCCTGATGGAGTACCAACCTTTCAGGTGGAGTACCAACCCTCCCGGTGGGGTACTAAACCTCCTGATGGAGTACCAACCCTCCTGATGGAGTACCAACTTTCCTGATGGAGTACCAACCCTTCTGATACAATCTCAACCCTCCTGATTGATACCAACTATCCCGATGAAGTACCAACCCTCGTGATGGAGTACCAACCCTCGTGATGGAGTACCAACCCTCCTGGTGGAGTATCAAACATCCTGATGGTGAACCAACCCTCCTAATGGAGTACCAACCCTCCTGATGGAGTTCCAACCCTCCTGATAGAGTACCAACCTTCCTGAAGGAGTAACACCTCTAATGACGGAGTACCATCCCTCCTGATGGAGTACCAACCCTCCTGATGGAGTACCAACCCTCCTGTTCGAGTACCAACCCTCCTGGTGGAGTACCAACCCTCCTGTTAGAGCACCAATCCTCCTGATGGAGTACCAACCCTCCTGTTCGAGTACCAACCCTCCTGATGGAGTACCAACCCTCCTGATGGAGTACCAACCCTCCTGTTCGAGTACCAACCCTCCTGATGGAGTCCCAACCCTCCTGTTAGAGCACCAATCCTCTTGATGGAGTACCAACCCTCTTGATAGAACCCCAACCCTCCTGCTGGAGTACCAACCCTCCTGATGGAGTACCAACCCTCCTGGTGGAGTAGCGACCCTCCTGGTGGAGTACCAACCCTCCTGATGCAGTAGCGACCCTCTTGATTGAGTACCGACTCTTCTGAAGGAGTACAAACCCTCCTGAAGAAGTACCAACCCTCCTGATGTTGTACCAACCCTCTTGGTGGAGTACCAACCCTCTTGATGGAGTACCAACTCTCCTGATGGAGTACTAACCCTTCTGGTGGAGTCCCAACCTTCCCGATAGAGTACCAACCCTCCTGAGGGAATCCCAATCCTCCCGATGGAGTACCAACCCTCCTGATGGGGTACCAACCTTCCTGATGAAGTACCAACCCTCCTGATGGAGTAAAAACCCTCTAAATGGAGTACCAACCTTCCTGATGGAGTCCCAACCCTCCTGATGGAGTACAAACCCTCTAAATGGAGTACCAACCTTCCTGATGGAGTCCCAACCCTCCTGATGGAGTACCAACCCTCCTGATGGAGTAAAAACCCTCTAAATGGAGTACCAACCTTCCTGATGGAGTCCCAACTCTCCTGATGGAGTGCCAACAATCCTGATAGAGTACCAACCTTTCAGATGGAGTACCAACCCTCCTGGTGGGGTAACAAACCTTCTGATGGAGTACCAACCCTCCTGATGGAGTAAAAACCCTCTAAATGGAGTACCAACCTTCCTGATGGAGTCCCAACTCTCCTGATAGAGTGCCAACAATCCTGATGGAGTACCAACCTTTCAGATGGAGTACCAACCCTCTTGATGGAGTACCAACCCTCTAAATGGAGTACCAACCCTTCTGAGGGAATCCCAATCCTCCCGATGGAGTACCAACCCTCCTGATGGGGTACCAACCCTCCAGATAGAGTACCAACCCTCCTGAAGGAGAAACAACCCTAATGAGGGAGTACCAACCCTCCTGATGGAATACGAACCCTCCATGTAGAGTAGCGACCCTCCTGGTGGAGTACCAAACTTCCTGATGGATTAGCAACCTTCCTGATGGAATACCAGTCCTCCTGATGGAGTACCAAAAATCCTGATGGAGTACCAACTTTCCTGATGGAGAACTAACCCTCCTGTTGGAGTACCAACGCACCCGATGGAGTACCAACCCTCCTGAGGGAATCCCAACCCTCCTGTTGGGGTACCAACCCTCCTGATGGAGTACCAACCATCCTGATAGAGTACGAACTTTTCTGAAGGAGTAACACCTCTAATGATGGAGTACCAACCGTCCTGATGGAGTACCAACCCTCTTGATGGAGTACCAACCCTCCTGATAGAGTACCAATCTTTCTGGTGGAGTCTCAAGCTTCCCGATATAGTACCAACCCTCCTGATGGAATACCAACCGTCATTGTAGAGTACCAACCCTCCTGATAGAGTACCAACCCTCCTGAAGGAGTACCAACCCTCCTTATGGGGTACCAACCCTCCTGATGGAGTACCAACCCTCCTGATGGAGTACCAACCCTCCTGGTGGAGTACCAACTCTCCTGATGGAATACCAACCCTCTAGATGGAGTACCAACCGTCCTGGTGGAGTACCAACCTTCTTGATGGAATACCAACCCTCCTGATGGAGTACCAACCCTCCTGATGGAATACCAACCCTACTGATGGAGTACCAACTCTCCTGATGGAGTACTAACCCTACTGGTGGAGTACCAACCCTCCTGGTGGAGTACCAACCCTCCTGATGGAAAACGAACCCCCCCAGGTGGAGTACCAACCTTCCTGATGGAGTACTAACCCTCACGATGGAGTACCAACCCTACTGGTGAAGTACCAACCCTTCTGATGGAGTACCATCCCTCCTGATGGCGTACCAACCATCCTGATGGAGTACCAACCCCTTCTGGTGGAATACCAACCACTCCTAATTTAGCATCAACCCTCCTGATGGAGTACCAACCCTACTGGAGGAGTACCAACCCTCTTGGTGGAGTACCAATCCTCCTCTTGGAGTACCAACCCTCCTGATGGAGTACCAACTCTACTGATGGAGCACCAACACTGCTGGTGGAGTACCAACCTTTCTGATGGAGTACCAACCCTCCTGATGAAGTACCAACCTTCCTGATGGAGTACCAACCCTCCTGATGGAGTACGAACCCTCCTGGTGGAGTACCAACAATTCTAATGGAGTACGAACCCTCCTGGTGGAGTACCAACAATTCTAATGGAATACCAACCCTCCTGATGGAGTACCAACCCTCCTGATGAAATACCAACCCCTCCTGATGGAGTACCAACGCACCCGTTGGAGTACCATCCCTTCCGATGAAGTACCAACCCTCCTGATGGAGTACCAACCCTTCTGGTGGAGAACCAACCCTCGTGATGGAATACCAACCCTCCTGATGGAGTACCAACCCTCCTGAAGGAGTAACGCCTCTAATGATGGAGTACCAACCTTCCTGATGGAATACCAACCCTTCTGATAGAGTACCAACCCTCCTGATGGAGTACCAACCCTCCTGATGGAGTACCAACCCTCTTAATGGAGTACCAACCCTCGTGATGGAATACCAACCGTCCTGAAGGGGTAACAACCCTCCTGATGAAGTACCAACACTCCTTATGGAGTACCAACCCTTTTGATGGAGTACCAACCCTCTGATTGAGTACCAACCTTCCTGATGGAGTACCAATCTTCTAGATGGAGTACCAACCATCCTGGTGGAGTACCAACCCTCTTGAAGGAGTACCAACCCTCCTCATGGAGTACCAACCCTCCTGTTGGAGTACCATCCCTACTGATGGAGTACGAACCTCCCTGGTGGAGTACCAACCCACCTGGTGGAGTTCCAACCCTCCCGATAGAGTAACAACCCTCCAGATGGAATCCCAACCCTCCTGAAGGAGTACCAACCCTAATGATGGAGTACCAACACTCCCGATGGAGTACCAACCCTCCTGAAGGAGTACCATCCCTCCTGATTAAGTACCATCCCTCCTGATGGAGTTCCAACCCTCCTGATTGAGTACCAACCTTGCTGATGGAGTACCAACCCTCTAGATGGAGTACCATCCATCCTGGTGGAGTATCAACCCACCTGGTGGAGTACCAACCCTCCTGAAGGAGTACCAACCCTCCTGATGGGGAACCAACCTCCCTGGTGGAGTACCAACCCTCCTGATGTAGTTGCAATCCCCACGATTGAGTACCAACCCTACTGGTGGAGTACCAACCCTTCTGATTGGGTACCAACCCTCCTGATGGAGTACCAACTCTCCTGAAGGAGTACCAACTCTCCTGATGGAGAACCAACCCTCCTGATGGAGTACGAACCCTCCTGGTGGAGTACCAACAATTCTAATGGAGTACCAACCCTCCTGATGGAGTACCAACCCTCCTGATGGAGTACCAACCCTCCTGATGGAATACCAATCCTCCTGATGAAGTACCAACCCTCCTGATAGAGTACCAACCCTCCTGATGGAGTACGAACCCTCCTGGTGGAGTACCAACAATTCTAATGGAGTACCAACCCTCCTGATGGAGTACCAACCCTCCTGATGGAATACCAATCCTCCTGATGAAGTACCAAGCCTCCTGATAGAGTACCAACCCTCCTGAAGGATTAACACCTCTAATGATGGAGTACCAACCCTCCTGATGGAGTACCAACCCTCGTAATAAAGTACCAACCCTAATGGTGGAGTAGCGACCCTCCTGGTGGAGTACCAACCCTCCTGAAAGAGTTGCGACCCTCTTGGTGGAGTACCAACTCTTCGGAAGGAGTACAAACCTTCCTGAAGACGTACCAACCCTCCTGAGGTTGTACCAACCCTCCGGGTGGAGTACCAATCCTCCTGACGGAGTACCAACAACCTGATGGAGTACCAACCCTCATGATGGAATACAAACCGTCCTGGTGGATTACCAACCCTCGTGATAGAGTACCAACCCTCATGAAAGAGTAACTCCTCTAATGATGGAGTACCAACCCTCCTGATCGGGTACCAACCCTCCTGATGGAGTACCAACCCTCCTGATGGATTACAAACCCTCCTGATATAGTACCAACCCTCCTGATGGAGTACCAACCCTCCTGATGGATTACAAACCCTCCTGATAGAGTACCAACCCTCATGAAAGAGTAACGCCTCTACTAATGGAGTACCAACCCTCCTGATAGGGTACCAACCCTCCTGATGGAATACCAACACTCCTGGTGGAGTACCAACCCTCCTGGTGGAGTACCAACCCTCGTGATGGAATACCAACCCTCCTGATGGAGCACTAACCCTCCTGGTGGAGTACCAACCCTCCTGGTTCAGTACCAACTCTCCTGAAGGGGTAACAACCCTCCTGAAGAAAAACTAACCCTCCTGATGGAGTATCAACCCTCCTGATGGAGTACCAACCCTACTGGAGGAGTACCAACCCTCTTGGTGGAGTACCAACCCTCCTCTTGGATTACCAACCCTCCGGATGGAGTACTAACTCTCCTGGTGGAGTACCAACACTCCTGACGGAGTACCAACCCTCCTGATGGAGTACAAACCCTCCTGGTGGAGTACCAACCCTTCCGATGGAGTACCAACCCTTCTGGTGGAGTACACACCCTCCTGATGGAGTACCAACCCTCCTGAAGGAGTACCAACCCTCCTGGTGGGGTACCAAGTATTCTGATGGAATAAGAACCCTCCTGGTGGAGTACCATCCCTACTGATGGAGTACGAACCTCCCTGGTGGAGTACCAACCCTTCTGATGGAGTTCCAATCCTCACGATGAAGTACCAACCCTTCTGATGGAGTACCAACCCTCCCGATGGAGTACCAACCCTCCTGATGGAATCCCAACCCTCCTGGTAGAGTACCATCCCTCCTGAGGAAGTACAAACCCTCACGATGGAGTACCAATCCTTCTGATGGAGTACCAACCCTCCTGATGGCATACCAACCATCCTGATGGAGTACCAACCCTCCTGATAGAGCACCAACTCTCCTGATGGAGTACCAACCGTCCTGATGGAGTACCAACAGTCCTGGTTCAGTATCAACTCTCCTGAAGGGGTAACAACCCTCCTGATGAAGTACCAACCCTCCTGATGGAGTACCAACCCTCCTGATGGAGTACCAACCCTCTTGAAGGAGTAACAACCCTAATGTTGGAGTACTAACCCTCCTAATGGAGTACTAAACCTCCGGAAGGAGTTACAACCCTTCTGATGAAGTACCAACCCTCCTGGTGGAGTACCAACCCTTCTGATGGGGTACCAACCCTCCTGGTTCAGTACCAATTCTCCTGATGGAGAACCAACCTTCCTGATGGAGTACCAACCCTCTAGATGGAGTACCAACCGTCCTGGTGGAGTACCAACCCTCCTGATGGAGTTCCAGCCTTTCTGATTGAGTACCAACCCTCCTGATGGAGTAACAGCCCACCTGATGGAGTACCAACCCTCCTGATGGAGTACCAACATTCCTGATGGAGTTCCAACCCTGCTGATGGATTACCAACAATCCTGGTGGACTACCAACCCTTCTGATGGAGTACCAACCCTCCTGATGGAGTACCAACATTCCTGATGGAATACCAACCCTCCTGATTGAGTACCAACATTCCTGATGGACTACCAACCCTTCTGATGGAATACCAACCCTCCTGATGGAGTTAAAACTCTCCTGATGGAGTACCAACCCTCCGGATGGAGTACCAACCATGCAGGTGGAGTACCAACCATCCTGATGGAGTACAAACCCTCGCGATGGAGTACCAACCCTCCTCATGGCGTACCAACCCTCCTCATGGCGTACCAACAATCCTTATGGAGTTCCAACCCTACTGGAGGAGTACCAACCCCCCTGATGGAGTACCAACCCTCCTCTTGGATTACCAAATCTCCGGATGGAGTACCAACTCTCCTGGTAGAGTACCAACACTCCTGATGGAGTGCCAACCCTCCGGATGGAGTACCAACCCTCCTGCTGGAGTACGAATCCTCCTGATGGAGTACCAACCCTCCTGCTGGAGTACGAATCCTCCTGGTGGAGTACCATCCATTCTAATGGAGTACCAACCTTCGTGATGGAGTACCAACCCTCCTGATGGAATACCAACCCTCGTGGTGGAGTACCAACCCTCCTGATGGAGTTCCAATCTTCACGATGGAGTACCAAACCTCCTGAAGTAGAAACAACCCTAATGATGGAGTATCAACCCTCCTGATGGAATACCAACCCTCCTGGTGGAGTTCCAACCCTCCTGAAGGAGTACCAACCCTCCTGATGGGGAACCAACCCTCCTGGTGCAGTACCAGCCCTCCTGGTGGAGTACCAACTCTTCTGATAGAGTACCAACCCTCCTAAAGGAGTGACAACGCTATTGATGGAGTACCAACCCTCCTGATGAATTACCAACCCGCCTGATGAAGTACCAACCCTCCTGATGGAGTACCAACCCTCCTAAAGGAGTGACAACGCTAATGATGGAGTACCAACCCTCCTGATGGAGTACCAACCCTTCTGATGAGTTCCAACCCTCCCAATGGAGTACCAACCCTCCTGATGGAGTCCCAACCCTCCTGATGGAGTCTCAACCCTCCTGATGGAGTGTCAACCCTCCTGATAGAGTACCAACCTTTCCGGTGGAGTTCCAACCCTCCTGGTGGGGTACCAAATATCCTGATGGGGTACCAACCCTTCTGATGGAATCTCAACCCTCTTGTTGGAGAACCAACCCTCCTGATGGAGTACCAACCCTCCTGATGGAGTACCAACTCTCCTGATGGAGTACTAACCCAGATGATAGAGTACCTACCGTCCTTATTGAGAACCAACCCTCCTGATAGAGTACCAACCTTCCTGATAGAATACCAACCCTCTTAATGGAGTACCAAGCATCCTGGTGGAGTAGCAACCCTCCTGATGGAATACCAACCCTCCAAGTGGAGTGCCAATCCTCCTGATGGAGTACCAACCCTCACAATGGAGTACCAACCCTACTGGTGGAGTACCATCCCCTCTGATTGGGTACCAACTCTCGTGATGAAGAATCAACCATCCTGATGGCGTACCAACCCTCCTGGTGGAATCTCAACCCTCTTTATGGAGTACCAACGCTCCTGGTGGAGTACCAACCCTCCTGATGGAGTACCAACTCTCCTGATGGAGGACCAACCCTCCTGAAGGAGTACCAACAGTTCTGGTGCCGTACCAACTCTTCCAATAGAGTACCAACCCTCCTGGTGAAGTACCAACCCTCTTGCTGGAGTACCAACCCTCCTGATGGAGTACGAACCCTCCTGGTGGAGTTCCAACTATTCTAATGGAGTACCAAACCTCCTGATGGAGTACCAACCCTCCTGATGGAATACCAACCCTCCTGGTGGAGTACCAATCATACTGATGGAGTACCAACCTCCCTGGTGGAGTAAAAACCCTCCTGATTGAGTTCCAATCCTCACGATGGAGAACCAACCCTTCTGATGGAGAACTAACCCTCCTGATGGAATACCAACCCTCTCGATGGAGTACCAACTCTCCTAATGGAATCTCAACCCTCCTGATGGAGCTCCAATCCGCACGATGGAGTACGAACCCTCCTGGTAGAGTACCAACCATTCTAATAGTGTTCCAACCCTAATGATGGAGTACCAACCCTCCTGGTGGAGTACCAACCCTCCTGAAGGAATACCAACCCTCCTGGTGGAGTACCACCCCTCCTGAAGGAGTACCAACTCTCCTGATGGAATATCAACCCTACTGAAGGAGAAACAACCCTAATGACGGAGTACCAACTCTCCTGATGGAATACCAACCCTCCTAGTGGAGTACCAACCCTCCTGAAGGAGTACCAACCCTCGTGATGAGGAACCAACCCTCCTTTTGCACTACACGCCCTCCTGGTGGAGTACCAACTCTCCTTTTGCACTACACGCCCTCCTGGTGGAGTACCAACTCTTCTGACGGAGTACCAACCCCTCCTGATGGAGTACCAACCCTTCTGATGGAGAACAAACCCTAATGATGGAGTTCCAACCCTCCTGAAGGAGTACCAACCCTAATGATGGAGGACCAACCCTCGTGATGGAATACCAACCCTCCTGGTGGAGTACCAACCCTCCTGAAGGAATACCAATCCTCCTGGTGGAGTACCAACCCTCATGAAGGAGTACCAACTCTCCTGATGGAATACCAACCCTCCTGAAGGAGAAACAACCCTATTGACGGAGTACCAACTCTCCTGATTGAATACCAACCCTCCTGGTGGAGTACCAACTCTTCTAATGGAGTACAAACCCTCCTGGTGGAGTACCAACCCTTCTGATGGAGTACCAACCCTCCTACTGGAGTACCAACCTATCTGTTTAAGTACCAACTCTCCTGATGGAGTACCAACCCTCCTGATGGAGTACCAACTCTCCTCATGGAGTACCAACTCGTCTGATGGAGTACTAACCCTGCTGATGGAGTACCAACCGCCCTTATTGAGAACCAACCCTCCTGATGGAGTACCAACCATCCTGATGGAGTACCAACCCTCCTAATGGAGTTCTAAGCATCCTGGTGGAGTAGCAACCCTCCTGATGGAATACCAACCCCCAAAGTGGAGTACCAACCCTCACAATGGAGTACCAACCCTACTGGTGGAGTACCATCCCCTCTAATTGAGTACCAACTCTCCTGATGAAGAACCAACCATCCTGATGGCGTACCAACCATCCTGGTGGAGTACCAACCCTCTTGATGCAGTACCAACCTCCCTGATGGAGTACCAACGCTCCTGAAGGAGTACGAACCCTCCTAGTGGAGTACCAACTCTTCTGATGGAGTACCAACCCTCCTGATGGAATACTAACTCTCCTGGTGGCATACCAACCTTCCAGATGGAATACCAACCCTCCAGGTGGAGTACCAACCCTCGTGATGGAGTACCAACCCCCCTGGTGGAGTGCCAACCCTTCTGATGGAGTACCAACTCTCATGATGGAGTACCAACCATCCCAATGGAGTACCAACCCTTCCTGGTGGAATACCAAAAACTCGTGATGAAGTACCAACCGTCATGATGGAGTACTAACCCTTCTGATGGAATACCAACCCTTCTGGTGGAGTACCAACCGTCCTGGTGGAATTCCAACTCTTCTGACGGAGTACCAACCCCTCCTGATGGAGTACCAACATTCCTGATGAAGTTCCAACCCTCCTGATGGAGTACAAACCCTCCTGGTTTATTACAACCCTTCTGATGGAGTACCAACCCTTCTGGTGGAGTACCAACCCTCCTGGTGGAGTACCAACCATCCTGATAGAGTACCAACTCTCCTGATGGAGTACCAACCCTCCTAAAGGAGTACCAACCGTCCTGGTGGAGTTCCAACTCTTCTGACGGAGTACCAACCCCTCCTGATGGAGTACCAACTCTTCTGATGGAGAACCAACCTTCATGGTGGAGTACCAAACCTCCTGGTGGAGTACCAACCCTCCTAAAGGAGTACCAACCATCCTGGTGGAGTACCAACCCTCGTGATAGAATACCAACCCTCCTGGTGGAGTACCAACCCTTCTGATGAAGTACCAACCCTTCTGGTGAAGTACCAACGCTCCTGATAGAGTACCAACCCTCCTGATGGAGTACGAACCCTCCTGGTGGAGTACTAACCATTTAAATGGAGTACCAACCCTCCTGATGGAGTACCAACCCTCCTGATGGAGTACCAACCCTCCTGATGGAGTACCAACCCTCCTGGTGGAGTACCAACCATACTGATAGAATACCAACCCTCCTGGTGGAGTTCCAACTCTTCTGACGGAGTACCAACCCCTCCTGATGGAGTACCAACCCTTCTGATGGAGAACAAACCCTCCTGATGGAGTACCAACCTTCCTGATGGAGTACCAACCCTCCTGATAGAGTTCCAACCCTCCTGAAGGAGTACCAACCCTCCAGATGGAGTCCCAACCCTCCTGATAGAGTGCCAACCCTCCTCATGGAGTACCAACTTTTCCGGTGGAGTACCAACCCTCCTGGTGGGGTACCAAATATCCTGATGGAATATCAACTCTCCTGATGGTGTACCAACCCACCTGATGGAGTACCAACCCTCCTTACGGAGTACCAACCCATTTGATGGAGGACCAACCCTCCTGATGGAGTACCAACCCGGCTGATGGAGTACCAACCCTCCTGAAAGAGTAACAACCCTAATGATGGAGTACAAACCCTTCTGATGGAGAACCAACCTTCCTGATGGAGTACCAACCCTCCTAATGGAGTATCAAGCGTCATGGTGGAGTAGCAACCCTCCTGATGGAATACCAACCCCCAAGTGGAGTATATACCCTACTGATGGAGTACCAACCTTCCTGATGGAGCACTAACCCTCCTGATAAAGTACCAACCCTCACGATGGAGTACCAGCCATACTCCTGAAGTACCAACCCTTCTGATGGAGTACCAACTCTCCTGATGGAGTATCAACCGTCCTGATGGAGTACTAACCCTCCTGGTAGAGTACCAACCCTCTTCGTGGAGTACCAACCCTTCTGATGGAGTACCAACCCTCCTGCTGGAGTACCAACCTATCTGTTTAAGTTCCAACTCTCCTGATGGAGTACCAACCCTCCTGATGGAGTACCAACTCTCCTGATGGAGTACTAACCCTGCTGATGGAGTACCAACCCTTCTGATAGAGTACTAACCCTGCTGATGGAGTACCAACCGCCCTTATTGAGAACCAACCCTCCTGATGGAGTACTAACCCTCCTAATGGAGTACCAAGCATGCTGGTGGAGTAGCAACCCTCCTGGTGGAGTACCAACCCTTCTGATGAAGTACCAACCCTCCTGGTGGAGTACCAACCCTCCTGGTGGAGTACCAACCCTCCTGATAGTGTACCAACTCTCCTGATGAAGTACCAACCCTCCTGAAGGAGTACCAACCGTCATGATGGAGAACCAACCCTCCTGGTGGAGTACTAACCATTCTAATGGAGTACCAACCCTCTTGATGGATTACCAACCCTCCTGATAAAATACCAACCTTCCTGGTGGAGTACCAACCATACTGACGGAGTACCAACCTCCCTGGTGGAGTACCAACCTTCCTGATTTAGTTACAATCCTCACGATGGAGTACCAACCCTAATGATGGAGTACCAACTCTCCCGATGGAGTAACAACTCTCCTGATGGAATCCCAACCCTCCTGGTGGAGTAACAACCCTCCTGAAGGAGTACCATCCCTCCTGATGGGGAACCAACCCTCCTGATGGGGAACCAACCCTCATGGTGGAGTACCAACCCTCCTGATGGAGTACCACCCTCCTGGTGCAGTACCAGCCCTCCTGGTGGAGTACCAACTCTTCTGACGGAGTACCAACCCCTCCTGATGGAGTACCAACCCTTCTGATGGAGAACAAACCCTAATGATGGAGTTCCAACCCTCCTGATGGAGTACCAACCCTCCTGAAGGAGTACCAACCGTAATGATGGAGTATCAATCCTCGTGATGGAATACCAACCCTCCTGGTGAAGTACCAACCCTCCTGAAGGAGTACCAACCCTCCTGAAGGAATACCAACTTTCCTGGTGAAGTACCAACCCTCCTGAAGGAATACCAACCCTCCTGAAGGAATACCAACCCTCCTGGTGGAATACCAAGCCTCCTGAAGGAGAAACAACCCTAATAATGGAGTACCAACTCTCCTGATGGAATACCAACCCTCCTGGTAGAGTACCAACTCTTCTGATGGAGTACAAACCCTCTTGGTGGAGTACCATCCCTTCTGATGGAGTACTAACCCTGCTGATGGAGTACCAACCGCCCTTATTGAGAACCAACCCTCCTGATGGAGTACCAACCTTCCTGATGGAGTACTAACCCTCCTAATGGAGTACCAAGCATGCTGGTGGAGTAGCAACCCTCCTTATGGAATACCAACCCCCCAAGTGGAGTACCAACCCTCACAATGGAGTACAAACCCTCCTGGGTGAGTACAACCCTTCTGATGAAGTACCAACCCTCCTGGTGGAATACCAACTCTCCTGGTGGAGTACCAACCCTCCTGATAGAGTACCAACTCTCCTGATGGAGTACCAACCCTGCTGAAGGAGTACCAACCGTCATGATGGAGAACCAACCCTCCTGGTGGAGTACTAACCATTCTAATGGAGTACCAACCCTCCTGATGGAGAACCAACCCTCCTGATAAAATACCAACCCTCCTGGTGGAGTACCAACCAGACTGATGGAGTACCATCCTCCCTGGTGGAGTACCAACCTTCCTGATTTAGTTCCAATCCTCACGATGGAGTACCAACCCTCCTGATGGAGTACCAACCCTCCCGATGGAGTAACAACTCTCCTGATGGAATCCCAACCCTCCTGAAGGAGAAACAACCCTAATGATGGAGTACCAACCCTCCAAATGAAATACCAACCCTCCTGGTGGAGTATCAACCCTCCTGAAGGAGTACCAACCCACCTGATGGGGAACCAACCCTCATGGTGGAGTACCAAACCTCCTGATGGAGTACCAACCCTCCTGGTGGGGTACCAAATATCCTGATGGAGTACCAACCCTCCTGATGGTGTACCAACCCTCCAGATGGAGTACCAACACTCCTGATGGTGTACCAACCCTCCAGATGGAGTACCAACCCTCCTGATGGTGTATCATCCCTCCTGATAAGAGTATTAACCATCCTGATGGAGTACCAACCCTCCTGATGGAGTACCAACCCTCCTGATGGAGTACCAACCCTCCTGGTCGAGTACCAACCCTTCTGATGGAGGACCAACCCTGCTGATGGAGTACCAACCCTCCTGAAAGAGTAGCAACCCTAATGATGGAGTACCAACCCTCCTGATGGAGAACAAACTCTCATGATGGAGTACTAACCCTCCTGATAGAGTACCAACCGTCCTAAATGAGAACCAACCATCCTAATTGAGTACCAAGCATCATGATGGAGTAGCAACCCTCCTGATGGAATACCAACCCCCAAGTGGAGTATATACCCTACCGATGGAGTACTAACCTTCCTGATAGAGCACCAACCCTCCTGATAAAGTACCAACCCTCACGATGGAGTACCAGCCACACTGGTGAAGTACCAACCCTTCTGATAGAGTACCAACTCTCCTGATGTAGTATCAACCGTCCTGATGGAGTACTAACCCTCCTGGTAGAGTACCAACCCTCTTGGTGGAGTACCAACCCTTCTGATGGAGTACCAACCCTTCTGGTGGAGTACCATCCCTCGTGAGAGAATTCCAAGCGTTCTGATGGAGAACCAACCCTCTTGATGGAGTACCAACCTTTCTGGTCGAGTACCAACCCTCGTGATGGAATTTCAACCCTCCTGATGGAGTACCAACCCTTCTGATGGAGTACCAACCCTTCTGATGGAATCCCAACCCACCTGATGGAGTACCAACCCACCTGATGGTGTACCAACCCTCCTGATGGAGTACCAACCCTCCTGATGGAGTACCAACCCTTCTGATGGAATCCCAACCCACCTGAGGGAGTACCAACCCTCCTGATGGAGTACCAACCCTCCTAATGGAGTACCAACCCTTCTGATGCAATCCCAACCCACCTGATGGAGTACCAACCCTCCTGGTAGAGTACCAACCCTTCTGATGGAGGACCTACCCTCCTGATGGAGTACCAACCCTTTTGATGGAGTACCAACCCTCCTGGTAGAGTACCAACCCTTCTGATGGAGGACCTACCCTCCTGATAGAGTACCAACCCTCCCTATGGAGAACCAACCCTCCTGATGGAATACCAACTTTCCCGATGGGGTACCAACCCTCCTGATGGAGTACAAACCCTCATGAAGGAGTACCAACCCTCCTGATGGAGTACGAACCCTTCTGATGGAGTCCCAACCTTCCCGATGGAGTACCAACCCTCCTGATGGAGTTCCAACCCTCCTTATTAATTACCAACCATCCTGGTGGAGTCCCAACCCTCCTGATGGAGTACCAACCCTCCTGATGGAGTACCAATCCTGCTGATAGAGTACCAACCCTACTGAAGGAGTGCCAACCCTTCTGGTGGAGTACCAACCCTCCTGATGGGGTACCTACCCTGCTGGTGGAGTACCAACCTGCCTGGTGGAGTACCAACCCTCCTGGTGGAGTACCAACCCTACTGGTGGGGTACCAATCCTCCTTATTAAGTACAACCATCCTGGTGGAGTCCCAACCCTCCTGATGGAGTACCAACCATCTTAGTGGAGTACCAACCCTCCTGATAGAGGACCAATTCTCCTGATAGAGTACCAATCCTCCTGGTGGAGTACCAACCCTCCTGATGGAGTACCACCAACCCTCCAGATAGAGTACCAACCCTCCTGATGGAGTACCAACCCTCCAGATGGAGTACCAACCTATCTGTTTAAGTTCCAACTCTCCTGATGGAGTACCAACCCTCCTGATGGAGTACCAACTCTCCTGATGGAGTACTAACCCTGCTGATGGAGTACCAACCCTTCTGATGGAGTACTAACCCTGCTGATGGAGTACCAACCGCCCTTATTGAGAACCAACCCTCCTGATGGAGTACTAACCCTCCTAATGGAGTACCAAGCATGCTGGTGGAGTAGCAACCCTCCTGGTGGAGTACCAACCCTTCTGATGAAGTACCAACCCTCCTGGTGGAGTACCAACCCTCCTGGTGGAGTACCAACCCTCCTGATAGTGTACCAACTCTCCTGATGAAGTACCAACCCTCCTGAAGGAGTACCAACCGTCATGATGGAGAACCAACCCTCCTGGTGGAGTACTAACCATTCTAATGGAGTACCAACCCTCTTGATGGATTACCAACCCTCCTGATAAAATACCAACCTTCCTGGTGGAGTACCAACCATACTGACGGAGTACCAACCTCCCTGGTGGAGTACCAACCTTCCTGATTTAGTTACAATCCTCACGATGGAGTACCAACCCTAATGATGGAGTACCAACTCTCCCGATGGAGTAACAACTCTCCTGATGGAATCCCAACCCTCCTGGTGGAGTAACAACCCTCCTGAAGGAGTACCAACCCTCCTGATGGGGAACCAACCCTCCTGATGGGGAACCAACCCTCATGGTGGAGTACCAACCCTCCTGATGGAGTACCACCCTCCTGGTGCAGTACCAGCCCTCCTGGTGGAGTACCAACTCTTCTGACGGAGTACCAACCCCTCCTGATGGAGTACCAACCCTTCTGATGGAGAACAAACCCTAATGATGGAGTTCCAACCCTCCTGATGGAGTACCAACCCTCCTGAAGGAGTACCAACCGTAATGATGGAGTATCAATCCTCGTGATGGAATACCAACCCTCCTGGTGAAGTACCAACCCTCCTGAAGGAGTACCAACCCTCCTGAAGGAATACCAACTTTCCTGGTGAAGTACCAACCCTCCTGAAGGAATACCAACCCTCCTGAAGGAATACCAACCCTCCTGGTGGAATACCAAGCCTCCTGAAGGAGAAACAACCCTAATAATGGAGTACCAACTCTCCTGATGGAATACCAACCCTCCTGGTAGAGTACCAACTCTTCTGATGGAGTACAAACCCTCTTGGTGGAGTACCATCCCTTCTGATGGAGTACTAACCCTGCTGATGGAGTACCAACCGCCCTTATTGAGAACCAACCCTCCTGATGGAGTACCAACCTTCCTGATGGAGTACTAACCCTCCTAATGGAGTACCAAGCATGCTGGTGGAGTAGCAACCCTCCTTATGGAATACCAACCCCCCAAGTGGAGTACCAACCCTCACAATGGAGTACAAACCCTCCTGGGTGAGTACAACCCTTCTGATGAAGTACCAACCCTCCTGGTGGAATACCAACTCTCCTGGTGGAGTACCAACCCTCCTGATAGAGTACCAACTCTCCTGATGGAGTACCAACCCTGCTGAAGGAGTACCAACCGTCATGATGGAGAACCAACCCTCCTGGTGGAGTACTAACCATTCTAATGGAGTACCAACCCTCCTGATGGAGAACCAACCCTCCTGATAAAATACCAACCCTCCTGGTGGAGTACCAACCAGACTGATGGAGTACCATCCTCCCTGGTGGAGTACCAACCTTCCTGATTTAGTTCCAATCCTCACGATGGAGTACCAACCCTCCTGATGGAGTACCAACCCTCCCGATGGAGTAACAACTCTCCTGATGGAATCCCAACCCTCCTGAAGGAGAAACAACCCTAATGATGGAGTACCAACCCTCCAAATGAAATACCAACCCTCCTGGTGGAGTATCAACCCTCCTGAAGGAGTACCAACCCACCTGATGGGGAACCAACCCTCATGGTGGAGTACCAAACCTCCTGATGGAGTACCAACCCTCCTGGTGGGGTACCAAATATCCTGATGGAGTACCAACCCTCCTGATGGTGTACCAACCCTCCAGATGGAGTACCAACACTCCTGATGGTGTACCAACCCTCCAGATGGAGTACCAACCCTCCTGATGGTGTATCATCCCTCCTGATAGAGTATTAACCATCCTGATGGAGTACCAACCCTCCTGATGGAGTACCAACCCTCCTGATGGAGTACCAACCCTCCTGGTCGAGTACCAACCCTTCTGATGGAGGACCAACCCTGCTGATGGAGTACCAACCCTCCTGAAAGAGTAGCAACCCTAATGATGGAATACCAACCCTCCTGATGGAGAACAAACTCTCATGATGGAGTACTAACCCTCCTGATAGAGTACCAACCGTCCTAAATGAGAACCAACCATCCTAATTGAGTACCAAGCATCATGATGGAGTAGCAACCCTCCTGATGGAATACCAACCCCCAAGTGGAGTATATACCCTACCGATGGAGTACTAACCTTCCTGATAGAGCACCAACCCTCCTGATAAAGTACCAACCCTCACGATGGAGTACCAGCCACACTGGTGAAGTACCAACCCTTCTGATAGAGTACCAACTCTCCTGATGTAGTATCAACCGTCCTGATGGAGTACTAACCCTCCTGGTAGAGTACCAACCCTCTTGGTGGAGTACCAACCCTTCTGATGGAGTACCAACCCTTCTGGTGGAGTACCATCCCTCGTGAGAGAATTCCAAGCGTTCTGATGGAGAACCAACCCTCTTGATGGAGTACCAACCTTTCTGGTCGAGTACCAACCCTCGTGATGGAATTTCAACCCTCCTGATGGAGTACCAACCCTTCTGATGGAGTACCAACCCTTCTGATGGAATCCCAACCCACCTGATGGAGTACCAACCCACCTGATGGTGTACCAACCCTCCTGATGGAGTACCAACCCTCCTGATGGAGTACCAACCCTTCTGATGGAATCCCAACCCACCTGAGGGAGTACCAACCCTCCTGATGGAGTACCAACCCTCCTAATGGAGTACCAACCCTTCTGATGCAATCCCAACCCACCTGATGGAGTACCAACCCTCCTGGTAGAGTACCAACCCTTCTGATGGAGGACCTACCCTCCTGATGGAGTACCAACCCTTTTGATGGAGTACCAACCCTCCTGGTAGAGTACCAACCCTTCTGATGGAGGACCTACCCTCCTGATAGAGTACCAACCCTCCCTATGGAGAACCAACCCTCCTGATGGAATACCAACTTTCCCGATGGGGTACCAACCCTCCTGATGGAGTACAAACCCTCATGAAGGAGTACCAACCCTCCTGATGGAGTACGAACCCTTCTGATGGAGTCCCAACCTTCCCGATGGAGTACCAACCCTCCTGATGGAGTTCCAACCCTCCTTATTAATTACCAACCATCCTGGTGGAGTCCCAACCCTCCTGATGGAGTACCAACCCTCCTGATGGAGTACCAATCCTGCTGATAGAGTACCAACCCTACTGAAGGAGTGCCAACCCTTCTGGTGGAGTACCAACCCTCCTGATGGGGTACCTACCCTGCTGGTGGAGTACCAACCTGCCTGGTGGAGTACCAACCTTCCTGGTGGAGTACCAACCCTACTGGTGGGGTACCAATCCTCCTTATTAAGTACAACCATCCTGGTGGAGTCCCAACCCTCCTGATGGAGTACCAACCATCTTGGTGGAGTACCAACCCTCCTGATAGAGGACCAATTCTCCTGATAGAGTACCAATCCTCCTGGTGGAGTACCAACCCTCCTGATGGAGTACCACCAACCCTCCAGATAGAGTACCAACCCTCCTGATGGAGTACCAACCCTCCAGATGGAGTACCAACCTTCCTGATGGAGTACCAACTCTCTTAAAGGAGTACCAACTCTTCTGGTGGAGTACCAACCCTCCTTATGGAGTACCAACCCTTCCTGATGGAGTACCAACCCTTCTGATGGAGAACCAACCCTCCTGATGGAGTACTAATCCTCCTGATGGAGTACTAATCCTCCTGATGGAGTACTAACCCTCTTGGTGGAGTACCAACGCTCCTTATGAAGTACCAACCCCTCCTAATGGAGTACCAACCCTTCTGATGGAGACACAACCCTCCTGATGGAGTACCAACCCTCTCGATGGAGCACCAACCCTCCTGATGGAATTCCAGCCCTCCTGATGCAGTACCAACCCCTCCTAATGGAGTACCAACCCTTCCGATGGAGTACCAACCCTCCTGGTGGAGTATCAACCCTCCTGATGGAGTACCAACCCTCCTGATGGAGTACCAACCTTCCTGGTGGTGTACGAACCCTCCCGATGGAGTACCAACCCTCCTGATGGAGTACCAACCCTCCTGATGGAGTACCAACATTCCTGATGGAGTACCAACCCTCCTGATAGAGTTCCAACCCTCCTGAAGGAGTTCCAACCCTCCAGATGGAGTCCCAACCCTCCTGATGGAGTGCCAACCCTCCTCATGGAGTACCAACTTTTCCGGTGGAGTACCAACCCTCCTGGTGGGGTACCAAATATCCTGATGGAATATCAACTCTCCTGATGGTGTACCAACCCACCTGATGGAGTACCAACCCTCCTTACGGAGTACCAACCCATTTGATGGAGGACCAACCCTCCTGATGGAGTACCAACCCGGCTGATGGAGTACCAACCCTCCTGAAAGAGTAACAACCCTAATGATGGAGTACAAACCCTTCTGATGGAGAACCAACCTTCCTGATGGAGTACCAACCCTCCTAATGGAGTATCAAGCGTCATGGTGGAGTAGCAACCCTCCTGATGGAATACCAACCCCCAAGTGGAGTATATACCCTACTGATGGAGTACCAACCTTCCTGATGGAGCACTAACCCTCCTGATAAAGTACCAACCCTCACGATGGAGTACCAGCCATACTCCTGAAGTACCAACCCTTCTGATGGAGTACCAACTCTCCTGATGGAGTATCAACCGTCCTGATGGAGTACTAACCCTCCTGGTAGAGTACCAACCCTCTTCGTGGAGTACCAACCCTTCTGATGGAGTACCAACCCTCCTGCTGGAGTACCAACCTATCTGTTTAAGTTCCAACTCTCCTGATGGAGTACCAACCCTCCTGATGGAGTACCAACTCTCCTGATGGAGTACTAACCCTGCTGATGGAGTACCAACCCTTCTGATGGAGTACTAACCCTGCTGATGGAGTACCAACCGCCCTTATTGAGAACCAACCCTCCTGATGGAGTACTAACCCTCCTAATGGAGTACCAAGCATGCTGGTGGAGTAGCAACCCTCCTGGTGGAGTACCAACCCTTCTGATGAAGTACCAACCCTCCTGGTGGAGTACCAACCCTCCTGGTGGAGTACCAACCCTCCTGATAGTGTACCAACTCTCCTGATGAAGTACCAACCCTCCTGAAGGAGTACCAACCGTCATGATGGAGAACCAACCCTCCTGGTGGAGTACTAACCATTCTAATGGAGTACCAACCCTCTTGATGGATTACCAACCCTCCTGATAAAATACCAACCTTCCTGGTGGAGTACCAACCATACTGACGGAGTACCAACCTCCCTGGTGGAGTACCAACCTTCCTGATTTAGTTACAATCCTCACGATGGAGTACCAACCCTAATGATGGAGTACCAACTCTCCCGATGGAGTAACAACTCTCCTGATGGAATCCCAACCCTCCTGGTGGAGTAACAACCCTCCTGAAGGAGTACCAACCCTCCTGATGGGGAACCAACCCTCCTGATGGGGAACCAACCCTCATGGTGGAGTACCAACCCTCCTGATGGAGTACCACCCTCCTGGTGCAGTACCAGCCCTCCTGGTGGAGTACCAACTCTTCTGACGGAGTACCAACCCCTCCTGATGGAGTACCAACCCTTCTGATGGAGAACAAACCCTAATGATGGAGTTCCAACCCTCCTGATGGAGTACCAACCCTCCTGAAGGAGTACCAACCGTAATGATGGAGTATCAATCTTCGTGATGGAATACCAACCCTCCTGGTGAAGTACCAACCCTCCTGAAGGAGTACCAACCCTCCTGAAGGAATACCAACTTTCCTGGTGAAGTACCAACCCTCCTGAAGGAATACCAACCCTCCTGGTGGAATACCAAGTCTCCTGAAGGAGAAACAACCCTAATAATGGATACCAACTCTCCTGATGGAATACCAACCCTCCTGGTAGAGTACCAACTCTTCTGATGGAGTACAAACCCTCTTGGTGGAGTACCATCCCTTCTGATGGAGTACTAACCCTGCTGATGGAGTACCAACCGCCCTTATTGAGAACCAACCCTCCTGATGGAGTACCAACCTTCCTGATGGAGTACTAACCCTCCTAATGGAGTACCAAGCATGCTGGTGGAGTAGCAACCCTCCTGATGGAATACCAACCCCCCAAGTGGAGTACCAACCCTCACAATGGAGTACAAACCCTCCTGGGTGAGTACAACCCTTCTGATGAAGTACCAACCCTCCTGGTGGAATACCAACTCTCCTGGTGGAGTACCAACCCTCCTGATAGAGTACCAACTCTCCTGATGGAGTACCAACCCTGCTGAAGGAGTACCAACCGTCATGATGGAGAACCAACCCTCCTGGTGGAGTACTAACCATTCTAATGGAGTACCAACCCTCCTGATGGAGAACCAACCCTCCTGATAAAATACCAACCCTCCTGGTGGAGTACCAACCAGACTGATGGAGTACCATCCTCCCTGGTGGAGTACCAACCTTCCTGATTTAGTTCCAATCCTCACGATGGAGTACCAACCCTCCTGATGGAGTACCAACCCTCCCGATGGAGTAACAACTCTCCTGATGGAATCCCAACCCTCCTGAAGGAGAAACAACTCTAATGATGGAGTACCAACCCTCCAAATGAAATACCAACCCTCCTGGTGGAGTATCAACCCTCCTGAAGGAGTACCAACCCACCTGATGGGGAACCAACCCTCATGGTGGAGTACCAAACCTCCTGATGGAGTACCAACCCTCCTGGTGGGGTACCAAATATCCTGATGGAGTACCAACCCTCCTGATGGTGTACCAACCCTCCAGATGGAGTACCAACACTCCTGATGGTGTACCAACCCTCCAGATGGAGTACCAACCCTCCTGATGGTGTATCATCCCTCCTGATAGAGTATTAACCATCCTGATGGAGTACCAACCCTCCTGATGGAGTACCAACCCTCCTGATGGAGTACCAACCCTCCTGGTCGAGTACCAACCCTTCTGATGGAGGACCAACCCTGCTGATGGAGTACCAACCCTCCTGAAAGAGTAGCAACCCTAATGATGGAGTACCAACCCTCCTGATGGAGAACAAA
Source organism: Procambarus clarkii (assembly GCF_040958095.1). Lineage (NCBI taxonomy): Eukaryota > Metazoa > Arthropoda > Malacostraca > Decapoda > Cambaridae > Procambarus > Procambarus clarkii. The sequence continues at coordinate 36,720,064 of NC_091173.1, forward strand.
CTCTCATGATGGAGTACTAACCCTCCTGATAGAGTACCAACCGTCCTAAATGAGAACCAACCATCCTAATTGAGTACCAAGCATCATGATGGAGTAGCAACCCTCCTGATGGAATACCAACCCCCAAGTGGAGTATATACCCTACCGATGGAGTACTAACCTTCCTGATAGAGCACCAACCCTCCTGATAAAGTACCAACCCTCACGATGGAGTACCAGCCACACTGGTGAAGTACCAACCCTTCTGATAGAGTACCAACTCTCCTGATGTAGTATCAACCGTCCTGATGGAGTACTAACCCTCCTGGTAGAGTACCAACCCTCTTGGTGGAGTACCAACCCTTCTGATGGAGTACCAACCCTTCTGGTGGAGTACCATCCCTCGTGAGAGAATTCCAAGCGTTCTGATGGAGAACCAACCCTCTTGATGGAGTACCAACCTTTCTGGTCGAGTACCAACCCTCGTGATGGAATTTCAACCCTCCTGATGGAGTACCAACCCTCCTAATGGAGTACCAACCCTTCTGATGCAATCCCAACCCACCTGATGGAGTACCAACCCTCCTGGCAGAGTACCAACCCTTCTGATGGAGGACCTACCCTCCTGATGGAGTACCAACCCTTTTGATGGAGTACCAACCCTCCTGGTAGAGTACCAACCCTTCTGATGGAGGACCTACCCTCCTGATAGAGTACCAACCCTCCCTATGGAGAACCAACCCTCCTGATGGAATACCAACTTTCCCGATGGGGTACCAACCCTCCTGATGGAGTACAAACCCTCATGAAGGAGTACCAACCCTCCTGATGGAGTACGAACCCTTCTGATGGAGTCCCAACCTTCCCGATGGAGTACCAACCCTCCTGATGGAGTTCCAACCCTCCTTATTAATTACCAACCATCCTGGTGGAGTCCCAACCCTCCTGATGGAGTACCAACCCTCCTGATGGAGTACCAATCCTGCTGATAGAGTACCAACCCTACTGAAGGAGTGCCAACCCTTCTGGTGGAGTACCAACCCTCCTGATGGGGTACCTACCCTGCTGGTGGAGTACCAACCTGCCTGGTGGAGTACCAACCCTCCTGGTGGAGTACCAACCCTACTGGTGGGGTACCAATCCTCCTTATTAAGTACAACCATCCTGGTGGAGTCCCAACCCTCCTGATGGAGTACCAACCCTCTTGGTGGAGTACCAACCCTCCTGATAGAGGACCAGTTCTCCTCATAGAGTACCAATCCTCCTGGTGGAGTACCAACCCTCCTGATGGAGTACCACCAACCCTCCAGATAGAGTACCAACCCTCCTGATGGAGTACCAACCCTCCAGATGGAGTACCAACCTTCCTGATGGAGTACCAACTCTCTTAAAGGAGTACCAACTCTTCTGGTGGAGTACCAACCCTCCTTATGGAGTACCAACCCTTCCTGATGGAGTACCAACCCTTCTGATGGAGAACCAACCCTCCTGATGGAGTACTAATCCTCCTGATGGAGTACTAATCCTCCTGATGGAGTACTAACCCTCTTGGTGGAGTACCAACGCTCCTTATGAAGTACCAACCCCTCCTAATGGAGTACCAACCCTTCTGATGGAGACACAACCCTCCTGATGGAGTACCAACCCTCTCGATGGAGCACCAACCCTCCTGATGGAATTCCAGCCCTCCTGATGCAGTACCAACCCCTCCTAATGGAGTACCAACCCTTCCGATGGAGTACCAACCCTCCTGGTGGAGTATCAACCCTCCTGATGGAGTACCAACCCTCCTGATGGAGTACCAACCTTCCTGGTGGTGTACGAACCCTCCCGATGGAGTACCAACCCTCCTGATGGAGTACCAACCCTCCTGATGGAGTACCAACGTTCCTGGTGGTGTACGAACCCTGCTGATGGAGAACCAACCCTCCTGGTGGAGTACCAACCCTCTTCGTGGTGTACCAACACTCCTAGCGGAGTACCAACCCTGCTGGTAGAGTACCAACCCTCTTGATGGAGTACCAACCCTCCTGATGGAGTACTAACCCTCCTGATGGAATGCGAACCCTCCTGATTGAGTACCCACTTATCTGATGGAGTACCAACCCTTTTCATGAAGTACCAACCCTCCTGGTGGAGTACCAACCCTCCTGATGGAGTATCAACCCTCCTGGTGAAGTACCAACCTTCCAAGTGGAGTACTAACCCTGCTGGTAGAGTACCAACCCTCTTGATGGAGTACCAACCCTCCTGATGGAGTACCAACCCTCCTGATGGAGTACCAACCCTCCTGATGGAGAACTATCCTCCTGTTGGAATACCAACCCTCCTGATGGAGTATCAACTCTCGTCATGGAGTACCAAACCTCCAGAGTGAGTACCTAGCCTCCTGATGGAGTACCAACCTTCCTGTTGAGTACCAACCCTCCTGATGGAGAACCAAACCTCCTGATGGAGTACGAAACTTTCTGATGGAGTATCAACCCTTCTCATGGAGTACCAACTCTCCAGATGGAGTACCAACCCTCCTGTTGGAGAACCATCCTCCTGTTGGAGTGCCAACCCTTCCGATGGAGTACCAACCTTCCTGGTGGTGTACGAACCCTCCCGATGGAGTACCAACCCTCCTGATGGAGTACGTAACAACCCTCCTGATGGAGTACGTAACAACCCTCCTGATGGAGTACCAACCTTCTTGGTGGAGTACCAACCCTCTTCGTGGAGTTCCAACCCTCCTAGTGGAGTACCAACCCTGCTTGTAGAGTACCAACCCTCCTGATGGAGTACTAACCCTCCTGATGGAATACCAACCCTCCTGATTGAGTACCAACCTTCCTGATGGAGTACCAATCTTTCTGGAGGAGTCCCAACCCTCCTGGAAGAGTCCCAACCCTCCCGATGGAGTACCAACCCTCCTGATGTAGTATCAACCCTCCTCATGGAGTACCAGACCTCCAGATGGAGTACCAACCCTCCTCATGGAGTACCAGACCTCCAGATGGAGTACCAACCCTCCTGGTGGAGTACCAACTCTCCTGTTGGAGTACCAACCCTCCTGATGGAGAACCATCCTCCTGTTGGAGTACCAACCCTCCTGATGGGGTACCAACCCTCCTCATGGAGTACCAACCTTCCAGATGGAGTTCCAACCCTCCTGATAGAATACCAACCCTCCTCATGGAGTACCAGACCTCCAGATGGAGTACCAACCCTCCTGGTGGAGTACCAGCTCTACTGATGGAGTACCAACCTTCCTGTTGGAGAACCATCCTCCTGTTGGAGTACCAACCCTCCTGATGGAGTACCAACCCACCTGATGGAGAACCATCCCTCCCGGTGGAGTACCAACCCTCCAGATGTTGTACTAACCCTCCTGGTGGAGTTCCAACCCTCCAGATGTAGTACTTACCCTCCTTGTGGAGTACCAACCCTCCAGATGTAGTACTAACCCTCCTGTGGAGTACCAACCCTCCAGATGTAGTACTAACCCTCCTGAAGGAGTACCAACCCTCCTAAGGTGGAGTACATACCGTCCTGGTGGAGTACCAACCTTCCTGATGAAGTACCAACACTCCTGATAGAGTACCAACCTTGCTGGTGGAGCACCAACCCTGTTAATGGAGTACTAACTCTCCTGATGGAGTACCAACCCACCTGGTGGAGTACCAACCCTCCTGGTGGAGTACAAACCCTCCTGATGGGGTATCAACCCTCCTGATTGAGTAACAACCCTCCTGATGGGGTACCAACTCTGTTGGTGGAGTACCAACCCTCCTGGTGGAATACCAACCCTCCTGGTGGAGTTCCAACCCTCCTAATGGAGTACCAACCCTCCTGATGGAGTACCAACCCTCCTGAAGGAGTGCCAACCCTTCTGGTGGGGTCCCAACCTTCCCGATGGAGTACAAATTCTCCTAATTGAGTACCAACCCTCTTGAAGGAGTAACAACTCTCTTGATGGAGTACCAAGCCTCCTGATGGGGTACCAACCCTGCTGGTGGAGTATCAACCCGCCTGCTGGAGTTCCAAAACTCCTGGTGGAGTACCAACCCTACTGGTGGGGTACCAACCCTCCTTATTAAGTACAACAATCCTGGTGGAGTCCCAACCCTCCTGATGGAGTACCAACTCTCCTGGTGGAGTACCAACCCTCCTGATAGAGTACCAATCCTCCTCATAGAGTACGAATCTTCCTGATGGAGTACCAACCTTCCTGATGGAGTACCAACCCTCCTGATGGAGTACCAACCCTCCTGATGGAGTACCAACCCTCTCGATGAAGTACCAACCCTCCTGATGGAGACAAAACCCTCCTGATGGAGTATCAACCCTCTCGATGGAGTACCAACCCTCCTGATGGAATTCCAACCCTCCTGATGAAGTACCAACCTCTCCTAATGGAGTACCAACCCTCCTGGTGGAGTACCATCCCTCCTGATGGAGTACCAACCCTTCCGATGGAGTACCAACCCTCCTGGTGGAGTATCAACCTTCCTGATGGAGTACCAACCCTCCTGATGGAGTACCAACTTTCCTGGTGGTGTACGAACCCTCCCGATGTCGTACTAACCATCCTGATGGAGTACCAACCCTCACGATGGAGTACCAACCTTCCTGGTGGTGTACGAACCCTGCTGATAGAGAACCAACCCTGCTGGTGGAGTACCAACCCTCTTCGTGGAGTACAACCCTCCTAGTGGAGTACCAACCCTGCTGGTAGAGTACCAACCCTCTTGATGGAGTACCAACCCTCCTGATGGATTGCTAACCCTCCTGATGGAATACCAACCCTCCTGATTGAGTACCAACTTTCCTGATGGAGTACCAACCCTTCTGATGGAGTACCAACCCTCCTGGTGGAGTACCAACCCTCCTGATGGAGTACCAATCTTTCTGGTGGAGTATCAACCCATCCTGGATGAGTCCCAACCCACCTGGTGAAGTACCAACCTTCCGGGTGGAGTACTAACCCTCCTGGTGGAGTACCAACCCTCCTGGTTAAGTACCAACCCTCCTGATGGAGTACCAACCCTCCTGATGGAGTATCAACCCTCCTCATGGAGTTTCAACCCTCCAAATGGAGTACCAACCCTCCTGGTGGAGTACCAATTCTCCTGATGGAGTACCAACCCTCCTGATGGAGAACCATTCTCCTGTTCGAGTACCAACCCTCCTGATGGAGTATCAACCCTCCTCATGGAGTACCAACCCTCCAGATGGAGTACCAACCCTCCTGATGGAGTACCAACCCTCCTGATGGAGAACCAACCCTCCTGATGGAGTACGAAACCTCCTGATGGAGTATCAACCCTCGTCATGGAGTACCAACCCTCCAGATGGAGTACCAACCCTCCTGGTGGAGTACCAACTCTCCTGATGGAGTACCAACCCTCCTGTTGGAGTACCATCCTCCTGTTGGAGTACCAGCTCTCCTGATGGAGTACCAACCCTCCTGTTGGAGAACCATCCTCCTGTTGGAGTACCAACCCTCCTGATGGAGTACCAACCCTCCTGATGGAGTATCAACCCTCCTCATGGAGTTCCAACCCTCCAGATGGAGTACCAACCCTCCTGATGGAGTACGAACCCTCCTGATGGAGAACCAACCCTCCTGATGGAGAACCATCCTCCTGTTGGAGTACCAACCCTCCTGATGGAGTACCAACCCACCTGATGGAGAACCATCCCTCCTGGTGGAGTACCAACCCTCCAGATGTAGTACTAACCCTCCTGGTGGAGTCCCAACCCTCCTGGATGAGTACCAACCCTCCTGGTTTAGTACCAACCCTCCTGGTGAAGTACCAACTTTCCACGTGGAGTACTAACCCTCCTGGTGGAGTACCAACCCTCCAGATGTAGTACTAACCCTCCTGGTGGAGTACCAACCCTCCAGATGTAGTACTAACCCTCCTGGTGGAGTACCAACTCTCCTGATGTAGTACTAACCCTCCTGGTGAAGTACCAACCCTTCTGATGGAGTACCAACCTTCCTGATGTACGCCTGTCCCCAATAAGAGGCGCCCGAGGCAACACAACAGTAGGAAAGTTTTTAACAAGTTTGTCAAGTTTACACTTAAGCAAATGACGTCATAAGATTTCACTGTCTTGTTCAGTCAATATTATATTTATATTTTAATGATAATAAGGAATCTTTTACTTATAAAATAACTGAGAGCAGTTATGTATAAGTTAAATAATATGCTGAATATGATAATTTGTATAACAATTACGGTATTGTTTATATCTTCATTGTGCTGTTGTTTAATTTGTTGTTTTCCGAGGCTTTGTTTTTATTAATGTTTTAAATGTGTGTTTTGGGAGTGTTTTATTAACTTATTTATGTGTTTAGAATCATATTTTGTTTGTCTCACTTATCTGACTTGTCACACAGTTTACAGTACACTGTGTCACACTCCTGTGTGTTGTGTTACACTACACTGTGTCACACTACTGTGTGTTGTGTTACACTACACTGTGTCACACTACTGTGAGTTGTGTTACACTACACTGTGTCACACTACTGTGAGTTGTGTTACACTACACTGTGTCACACTACTGTGAGTTGTGTTACACTACACTGTGTCACACTACTGTGAGTTGTGTTACACTACACTGTGTCACACTACTGTGAGTTGTGTTACACTACACTGTGTCACACTACTGTGTGTTGTGTTACACTACACTGTGTCACACTACTGTGAGTTGTGTTACACTACACTGTGTCACACTACTGTGAGTTGTGTTACACTACACTGTGTCACACTACTGTGAGTTGTGTTACACAGGATCAAAATAGCAGTTGAGGTAATATATAACCCTTCAGTAAATGACAGGTGACCACGACCGGAGGATGACACAAAGGTTTCCTTATTACTGTAATAGAAAGAGCAGCTTTTTTGCCTGGAGGATTCACACACACACACACGCACGCACACACACAGGGGGCCTCGTAGCCTGGTGGATAGCGCGCAGGACTCGTAATTCTGTGGCGCGGGTTCGATTCCCGCACGAGGCAGAAACAAATGGGCAAAGTTTCTTTCACCCTAAGTGCCCCTGTTACCTAGCAGTAAATAGGTACCTGGGAGTTAGTCAGCTGTCACGGGCTGCTTCCTGGGGTGTGTGTATGTGGTGTGGGAAAAAAAAAAAAAAAAAAAAGTAGTTAGTAAACAGTTGATTGACAGTTGAGAGGCGGGCCGAAAGAGCAAAGCTCAACCCCCGCAAAAACACAACTAGTAAACACACAACTAGTAAACACACACACACGCACACATGCGCACACACACACACACACACACGCACACATGCACACACACACACACACACACACACACAAACATACACACACACAGGTTCGAAATTAAAAGAGATGAGGGTCAAAAAGCACCTATTGGAGCTGGATGTGAGAAAAGCTGTTGAGCCGGACGGAAATTCATCATGGTTATTGAAAGAATGTGCAGGAGCACTTTGCTTGCCACTCTCCATAGTGTATAGTAGGTCACTGGAAACGGGGGACCTACCAGAAATATGGAAGACGGCTAATGTAGTACCAATATACAAAAAGGGTGACAGACAAGAGGCACTGAACTACAGGCCAGTGTCCTTAACTTGTATACCATGCAAGGTGATGGAGAAGATTGTGAGAAAAAACCTAGTAACACATCTGGAGAGAAGAGACTTCGTGACAACCCATCAACATGGGTTCAGGGAGGGTAAATCTTGCCTTACAGGCTTGATAGAATTCTACGATCAGGTGACAAAGATTAAGCAAGAAAGAGAAGGATGGGGGCACTGCATTTTTTTGGACTGTCGGAAAGCCTTTGACACAGTACCCATAAAAAGTTGATGCATAAGCTGGAGAAACAGGCAGGAGTAACTGGTAGGGCGCTCCAGTGGATAAGGGAGTACCTAAGCAATAGGAAGCAGAGAGTTACAGTGAGGGGTGAGACCTCAGAATGGCGTAAAGTCACCAGTGGAGTCCCACAGGGCTCTGTACTCGGACCTATCCTGTTTCTGATATACGTAAATGATCTCCCAGAGGGTATAGACTCATTCCTCCCAATGTTTGCTGACGACGCCAAAATTATGAGCAGGATTAGGACAGAGGAGGATAGCTTGAGGCTTCAAGAAGACCTGGACAAGCTGCAGGAATGATCAAACTAATGGCTGTTAGAGTTTAACCCAAGCAAATGTAATGTGATGAAGATAAGGGTAGGAAGTAGGAGACCAGATACAAGGTATCATTTGGGAGATGAAATACTTCAAGAGTCAGAGAGAGAAAGACTTGGGGGTTGATATTACGCTAGACCTGTTCCCTGAAGCTCATATCAAGATGATAACATCAGCAGCATATGCCAAGTTGGCTAACATAAGAACGGCCTTTAGAAACTTGTGTAAGGAATCTTTCAGAACACTATATACCACATATGTCAGACCAATCCTGGAGTATACGGCTCCAGCATGGAGTCCATATCTAGTTAAGCATAAGACTAAACTGGAAAAGGTTCATAGGTTTACCACCAGACTAGTACCCGAGCTGAGAGGTATGAGCTACGAGGAGAGACTACGGGAATTAAACCTCACTTCGTTGGAAAACAGAAGAGTTAGGGGGGGACATGATCACCACATTCAAGATTCTCAAGGGAATCGACAGGGTTGATAAAGACAGGCTATTTAACACAAGGGGCACACGCACTAGGGGACACAGGTGGAAACTGAGTGCCCAAATGAGCCACAAAGATATTAGAAAGAACTTTTTTAGTGTCAGAGTGGTTGACAAATGGAATGCATTAGGGAGTGATCTGGTGGAGGCTGACTCCATATACACAGTTTCAAGTCTAGATATGATAGAGCCCAATAGGCTCAGGAACCTGTACACCTGTCGATTGACGGTTGAGAGGCAGGACTAAAGAGCCGGGACTAAACACACACACACACACACACACACACACACACACACACACACACACACACACACACACACACACACACACACACACACACACACACACACACACGAAGTCACGAAAGAGGAACTGTTAGCAAGGAAGAGCGGTCTAGCAAATGTACAGAAGTACAAAAAAGTATTCCTGCAGATGGATATGACAAGGGAAGAGAGAAAGCAATCAGCAGACGTGAGGAAGGAGCGCAGGGAGAGAGAAAAGAATCAGAGAGCCACAACCCCGATCCCTACAACCCCGGAGGGGAGTGGGGAATCCTCCTCAAACAGAGCAAAAGCCACAGGGAGTGGGGCACCACCCCGACATTCTACCCAACAGACATCCTACCTACCCCATCCCCTGTCAGCTTCCCACCAAATACCCACCTAAGGCACCCTCCCCCACCCACCCCCTCCTCCCACTCACCCCCCTCCTCCCACTCCCCCCTCCCCCAGGGCCTCCCTTCTCCCCCATCCCCCAAGCCCTCCCTTCTCCCACATGCCCTCCCGTCTCTCCCACCCCCAAGCCCTCCGTTCTCCCCCACCCCCCCTAAGCCCCCCACTCTCCCCCACCACACCTAAGCCTTCCCCTCTCCACCACTCCCCTAAACCTTCCCCTCTTCCTCACCCACCTCAGCCTTCTCTTTCCCCCCAAGCCCTCCCCCCTTTTCTGAACCCCCCTTTCTCCCCCATCTCCCCAAGCCTCTCTTCTCCCAACCCCCCAACCCTCCCCTCTCACTCTCCCCCCCTACCCTCCCCCTCTCACCCACCCACCCTACCCTCCCCCTCTCACCCACCAGATCCTCCCAGCTCCCGATCACCCCAGATCCCACAGGTCCCCTCTAGAGGAGAAACAGAAGAGAGTCAGTTTCAGGGTAATGTACATGAACATAGATGGGATCACAAGCAAGGCAAGTGAACTAAGGGAAAGGGCACAAGAAGTGAACCCAGGTGTAATCGGACTCACTGAAACAAAACTCTCTGGAATCATAACGAATGCCATGTTTCCCGAGGAGTACACAGTAATAAGGAAAAAGACGGAAGGTAGAGGAGGAGGTAGAGTGGCCCTACTCATGAGAAAGGAATAGAGTTTTAAGGAGATGGCTATACCGGGCTGTGAGGGGTTTCAGAGACTACATAGCAGGTACCATGACAATGGTGCCTGCATAGCAGGCACTGCCAAACTACTGGAGGTGGTGACAAGAAACTTTTTAACCTAGCATGTCAGAGAACCCACAAGGATGAGAGGAAATGACGAACCAGCGAGACTCGACCTAGTCTTCACTCTGAACGACTCCGACATAAGAGAAATCGGTTTTGATGCTCCAGTAGGAATGAGCGACAACAGTGTAATGGTGTTTGAGTACTTGATTGAAGTAGGGTTATTGAACTCGAGGAATAATACCGAAAACAAAAGGTTTGCATACCGAAAGGGAAACTATGAGGAGATAAGAAAATTCCTAACAGATATAGCATAGGAAACAGAGCTCAGGGGAAAGACGGCCCAAGACATGATGGACTACATCACGCAGAAGTGCAAGGACGCAGCAAACAAGTTTGTCCCAGTCCAAAAGGAAAACAATGAAATGAAGATGAGAAACCCATGGTTTAATCAGAGATATAGGCTAGCTAAGCAGCAAAGTAAAAGGGCTTGGAGAAACTATAGGAATAACAGGACACTTGAGAGCAGAGAAAGATATCAGAATGCCAGGAATGAATATGTCAAGATGAGAAGATAGGCAGAAAGACAATACGAAAATGACATCGCAAGCAAGGCAAAGACTCAGCCTAAATTGCTGCATAGCCACATCAGGAGAAAGACAACAGTAAAGGAACAGGTTATGAAATTAAGAATAGGGGAGAAGGATTCACTACAAATGACAAGGAAGTGTGTGAGGAACTGAATAAGAAATTCAAGGAGGTCTTCACCTTAGAGCAAGGAGAAATCCCAGAGATAAGAGAGGGAATAGCTAACCAGGATCTACTGGAAGAGTTTGAGATTACCAGCGGGAATTAATGAAGTGTTTACTAGATTTGGATGTGACAAAGGCTGTAGGCCCAGATGGAATCTCCCATTGGATACTAAGGGAAGGAGCAGAAGAACTGTGCCTGCCACTCTATATAGTGTACAACAAACCACAGGCAACAGGGGAACTGCCAGAAATTTGGAAAGCAGCTAACGTAGTCCTGATATACAAGAAAGGGGATAGACAGGAGGCAATGAACTACAGGCCAGTGTCCCTAACCTGCATGCCATGCAAGCTGATGGAGAAGATTGTGCGAAGAAAGCTAGTGGAACATCTGGAGCGAAAGAACTTTGTAACACAGCATCAAAATGGGTTCAGGGATGGCAGGTCCTGCCTCACAGGGTTACTTGAATTCTACGACCAGGCAACAAAAATCATGCAAGAAAGAGAAGGGTGGGCAGACTGCATATTTTTGGATTGCCAGAAAGCCTTTGATACAGTACCATACAAGAGGTTAGTGAAAAAGCTGGAGATGCAGGCTGGAGTGAAAGGGAAGGTACTCCGTTGGATACAGGAGTACTTAAGCTTCAGGAGACAGCGAGTCAATGTGAAGGGTGAGGTCTCAGATTGGCGAGGTGTTACAAGTGAAGTCCCGTAGGGGTCAGTCCTTGGACCTATACTGTTTCTGATATATGTAAATGATCTCCCAGAGGGTATAGAATCGTTTCTCTCACTGTTTGCTGATGATGCAAAAATTATGAGGAGGATTGATACAGAGGATGAGAGTAGGAGGCTACAAGATGACCTAGACAGACTGAGTGAATGGTCCAACAAATGGCTGTTGAAGTTCAACCCGAGTAAATGCAAAGTAATGAAACTAGGCAGTGGAAACAGGAGGCCAGACACAGGATACAGAATAGGAGATAAAGTACTTAATGAAACGAACAGAGAGAAAGATCTAGGAGTTGATATCACACCAAACCTGTCTCCTGAAGCCCACATAAAAAGAATAACGTCTGCGGCATATGCGAGGCTGGCTAACATCAGAGCAGCGTTCAGGAACCTGTGTAAGGAATCATTCAGAATCTTGTACACCACATATGCAAGACCAATCCTGGAGTATGCGGCCCCAGCATGGAGCCCGTACCTTGTCAAGCACAAGACGAAGCTGGAAAAAGTCCAAAGGTATGCTACTAGACTAGTCCCAGAACTAAGAGGCATGAGTTATGAGGAAAGGCTGCGGGAAATGCACCTTACGACAATGGAAGACAGAAGAGTAAGGGGGACATGATCACAACCTACAAAATCCTCAGGGGAATCGACCGGGTAAACAAGGATGAACTATTCAACACTGGTGGGACGCGAACAAGGGGACACAGGTTGAAGCTGAGTACCCACATGAGCCACAGAGACGTTAGAAGGAACTTTTTCAGTGTCAGAGTAGTTAGTAAATTAAATGCATTAGGCAGTGATGTGGTGGAGGCTGACTCCATACACAGTTTCAAATGTAGATATGATTGAGCCCAATAGGCTCAGGAATCTGTACATCAGTTGATTGACAGTTGAGAGGCGGGACCATAGAGTCATAGCTCAACCCCCGCAAGCACAAACAGGTGAGTACAAATAAGTGAGTACGTATTATAAATGAGATATTATCAAAATTCTTTTTAACAAAAAATAAATTCACTTACAAATATATGGAGTTGGTGGGAGGCGGAGGAGGGTGTCCAGGAGGCAACACCTGGGAGCCCGCACTTCACACTCGGGGCAGTGGTGGGAGGCGGAGGAGGGTGTCCAGGAGGCAACACCTGGGAGCCCGCACTTCACACTCGGGGCAGTGGTGGGAGGCGGAGGAGGGTGTCCAGGAGGCAACACCTGGGAGCCCGCACTTCACACTCGGGGCAGTGGTGGGAGGCGGAGGAGGGTGTCCGGGAGGCAACACCTGGGAGCCCGCACTTCACACTCGGGGCAGTGGTGGGAGGCGGAGGAGGGTGTCCAGGAGGCAACACCTGGGAGCCCGCACTTCACACTCGGGGCAGTGGTGGGAGGCGGAGGAGGGTGTCCGGGAGGCAACACCTGGGAGCCCGCACTTCACACTCGGGGCAGTGGTGGGAGGCGGAGGAGGGTGTCCGGGAGGCAACACCTGGGAGCCCGCACTTCACACTCGGGGCAGTGGTGGGAGGCGGAGGAGGGTGTCCAGGAGGCAACACCTGGGAGCCCGCACTTCACACTCGGGGCAGTGGCAGCAAGTTGTCACCCTCTGTATGGTGCAATGTTCTACACTTTAATGGTCCTTGTTGCACTATACACTGAGGAAGAACACACTAGAGAGTGAGGAGAACACACTAGAGAGTGAGGAGAACACACTAGAGAGTGAGGAAGAACACACTAGAGAGTGAGGAAGAACACACTAGAGAGTGAGGAGAACACACTAGAGAGTGAGGAGAACACACTAGAGAGTGAGGAAGAACACACTAGAGAGTGAGGAAGAACACACTAGAGAGTGAGGAAGAACACACTAGAGAGTGAGGAGAACACATTAGAGAGTGAGGAGAACACACTAGAGAGTGAGGAAGAACACACTAGAGAGTGAGGAAGAACACACTAGAGAGTGAGGAAGAACACACTAGAGAGTGAGGAGAACACACTAGAGAGTGAGGAGAACACACTAGAGAGTGAGGAAGAACACACTAGAGAGTGAGGAGAACACATTAGAGAGTGAGGAGAACACACTAGAGAGTGAGGAAGAACACACTAGAGAGTGAGGAAGAACACACTAGAGAGTGAGGAGAACACACTAGAGAGTGAGGAGAACACATTAGAGAGTGAGGAGAACACACTAGAGAGTGAGGAAGAACACACTAGAGAGTGAGGAGAACACACTAGAGAGTGAGGAAGAACACACTAGAGAGTGAGGAAGAACACACTAGAGAGTGAGGAAGAACACTCTAGAGAGGGAGGAGAACACACTAGAGAGTGAGAAGAACACACTAGAGAGTGAGGAGAACACACTAGAGAGTGAGGAGAACACACTAGAGAGTGAGGAAGAACACACTAGAGAGTGAGGAGAACACATTAGAGAGTGAGGAGAACACACTAGAGAGTGAGGAAGAACACACTAGAGAGTGAGGAGAACACACTAGAGAGTGAGGAGAACACACTAGAGAGTGAGGAAGAACACACTAGAGAGTGAGGAAGAACACACTAGAGAGTGAGGAGAACACATTAGAGAGTGAGGAGAACACACTAGAGAGTGAGGAGAACACATTAGAGAGTGAGGAGAACACACTAGAGAGTGAAGACGAACACACTAGAGAGTGAGGAGAACACACTAGAGAGTGAGGAGAACACACTAGAGAGTGAGGAGAACACACTAGAGAGTGAGGAAGAACACACTAGAGAGTGAGGAGAACACATTAGAGAGTGAGGAGAACACACTAGAGAGTGAGGAAGAACACACTAGAGAGTGAGGAAGAACACACTAGAGAGTGAGGAAGAACACACTAGAGAGTGAGGAGAACACACTAGAGAGTGAGGAGAACACATTAGAGAGTGAGGAGAACACACTAGAGAGTGAGGAGAACACACTAGAGAGTGAGGAAGAACACACTAGAGAGTGAGGAGAACACACTAGAGAGTGAGGAGAACACACTAGAGAGTGAGGAGAACACACTAGAGAGTGAGGAAGAACACACTAGAGAGTGAGAAGAACACACTAGAGAGTGAGGAAGAACACACTAGAAAGTGAGGAGAACACACTAGAGAGTGAGGAAGAACACACTAGAGAGTGAGGAGAACACACTAGAGAGTGAGGAAGAACACACTAGAGAGTGAGGAAGAACACACTAGAGAGTGAGGAAGAACACACTAGAGAGTGAGGAGAACACACTAGAGAGTGAGGAGAACACATTAGAGAGTGAGGAGAACACACTAGAGAGTGAGGAGAACACACTAGAGAGTGAGGAAGAACACACTAGAAAGTGAGGAGAACACACTAGAGAGTGAGGAAGAACACACTAGAGAGTGAGGAGAACACACTAGAGAGTGAGGAGAACACACTAGAGAGTGAGGAAGAACACACTAGAGAGTGAGAAGAACACACTAGAGAGTGAGGAAGAACACACTAGAGAGTGAGGAAGAACACACTAGAGAGTGAGGAGAACACACTAGAGAGTGAGGAGAACACACTAGAGAGTGAGGAGAACACACTAGAGAGTGAGGAAGAACACACTAGAGAGTGAGGAAGAACACACTAGAGAGTGAGGAAGAACACACTAGAGAGTGAGGAGAACACACTATTGACACTAGACAACAACAACAACATACAGGCAGCACCGGGACAACAACAAACATGCAGGCAGCACCGGGACAACAACAAACATGCAGGCAGCACCGGGACAACAACAAACATACAGGCAACACCGGGACAACAACAAACATACAGGCAGCACCGGGACAACAACAAACATACAGGCAACACCGGGACAACAACAACATACAGGCAACACCGGGACAACAACAAACATGCAGGCAACACCGGGACAACAACAAACATGCAGGCAACACCGGGACAACAACAAACATACAGGCAACACCGGGACAACAACAAACATACAGGCAGCACCGGGACAACAACAAACATGCAGGCAACACCGGGACAACAACAACATACAGGCAACACCGGGACAACAACAACCTACAGGCAGCACCGGGACAACAACAAACATACAGGCAGCACCGGGACAACAACAAACATGCAGGCAGCACCGGGACAACAACAACATACAGGCAGCACCGGGACAACAACAAACATACAGGCAGCACCGGGACAACAACAAACATACAGGCAGCACCGGGACAACAACAAACATGCAGGCAGCACCGGGACAACAACAAACATGCAGGCAGCACCGGGACAACAACAACATACAGGCAGCACCGGGACAACAACAAACATACAGGCAACACTGGGACAACAACAACATACAGGCAGCACCGGGACAACAACAAACATACAGGCAACACTGGGACAACAACAACATACAGGCAGCACCGGGACAACAACAAACATGCAGGCAACACCGGGACAACAACAACATACAGGCAGCACCGGGACAACAACAAACATGCAGGCAACACCGGGACAACAACAACATACAGGCAGCACCGGGACAACAACAACATACAGGCAGCACCGGGACAACAACAAACATACAGGCAGCACCGGGACAACAACAAACATACAGGCAACACCGGGACAACAACAACATACAGGCAGCACCGGGACAACAACAAACATACAGGCAACACCGGGACAACAACAACATACAGGCAGCACCGGGACAACAACAACATACAGGCAGCACCGGGACAACAACAACATACAGGCAACACCGGGACAACAACAACATACAGGCAACACCGGGACAACAACAACATACAGGCAGCACCGGGACAACAACAACATACAGGCAGCACCGGGACAACAACAACATACAGGCAGCACCGGGACAACAACTAACATACAGGCAGCACCGGGACAACAACAAACATGCAGGCAGCACCGGGACAACAACAAACATGCAGGCAACACCGGGACAACAACAAACATACAGGCAGCACCGGGACAACAACAAACATACAGGCAACACCAGGACAACAACAAACATGCAGGCAGCACCGGGACAACAACAAACATACAGGCAACACCGGGACAACAACAACATACAGGCAACACCGGGACAACAACAAACATGCAGGCAACACCGGGACAACAACAAACATGCAGGCAACACCGGGACAACAACAAACATACAGGCAGCACCGGGACAACAACAAACATGCAGGCAACACCGGGACAACAACAAACATACAGGCAGCACCGGGACAACAACAAACATACAGGCAACACCGGGACAACAACAAACATGCAGGCAACACCGGGACAACAACAAACATGCAGGCAGCACCGGGACAACAACAAACATACAGGCAACACTGGGACAACAACAAACATGCAGGCAACACCGGGACAACAACAAACATACAGGCAGCACCGGGACAACAACAAACATACAGGCAACACCAGGACAACAACAAACATGCAGGCAGCACCGGGACAACAACAAACATACAGGCAGCACCGGGACAACAACAAACATACAGGCAACACTGGGACAACAACAAACATGCAGGCAGCACCGGGACAACAACAACATACAGGGAACACCGGGACAACAACAACATACAGGCAACACTGGGACAACAACAAACATACAGGCAACACCGGGACAACAACAAACATGCAGGCAGCACCGGGACAACAACAAACATGCAGGCAGCACCGGGCTCTCCCAAACACTACACTTCGTCACAACAATTCGGTCACCTGGAAGTTCTATACTCAAATTCCTCCTTTATTAGCACACAGATCAAGACGTGAGAGAGTATAGCTTTATAGGAGCGAGTCACCATCAGTGAGGACGGCTGACAGACACAGACACAGAGAGACACAGACACAGACACAGAGAGACAGAGAGAAGGAAAAAACACGTAGATATAGGAGTGGGGGAGCGAGACGGAGCGGCCGTCACCTGCCTGTCTCACCTTGGCACCGTCTGGCCGACTACTGAGCGACCAACACACGCGGTCTTGCCTCCCCCCACCTGGTGGGCCTCCCCCACACTACCAGGTGGGCCTCCCTCTCCCCACCCACCTGTTCTCCAACCATCACCAACACTACCTGGTGGGCCTCCCTCTCCCCACCCACCTGTTCTCCAACCATCACCAACACCACCTGGTGGGCCTCCCTCTCCCCACCCACCTGTTCTCCAACCATCACCAACACTACCTAGTGGGCCTCCCTCTCCCCACCCACCTGTTCTCCAACCATCACCAACACTACCTGGTGGGCGTCCCTCTCCCCACCCACCTGTTCTCCAACCATCACCAACACAGTAGTAGGGATGAAGCATTAGCATAAACTTTTTATATTGGGGGCCAGTTTATGCTGAGTCTACAGGTTTCCTGATAAATTCTTTCCAGTCACTCATACGCTATCGGGATTCCTTATAACTTTTTCCAGTGTCCAATTTGGAGTTAAAGGTTTCTTAAGGCAGAAATTTAAAATAATTTCAAAGTTCATAGAAGTTTCTTATAAAAAATTCAGTGGCAAAGCCCGTTCCTGTCTAACTGAAAATGAACTCTACTTTTTTTTTTTTCAAAATCAATTATACGTTCTTAAAGGTTTCTTATGGGGAAAATTCAGACCTAAAATCCCTCATACGTTCTGAAAGAGTTCTTATAGAGAAAATTCAATTTTTTTCAGAGTTCACTTTTATGAAAAAAATATTTCAGAGTTCATATCATCATAGAAGTTTATTTAGGAGTTTATTTGACATCAGACCGAAATTTACAAAAAAAAAGACAATATTCAGAGAATATTGTTTTTTGTTTCAAAACTTCTATTGAATAGAAGTTTTGTTAAGGAAAATAGACACCTTAGCAGTAAGTTTTATATTTTATACCCATTTACGGTTATTTCACCTGTAAAAAGCCCGAAATCGAAATTCGTCAGAGTTCATTTTTAAGACCAAAATTAGTCAGAGGCCAGCTGATACCGATATAATGTCCGAGTCCAGTTCGTGCCCAAAAATATTCAGACAAGTTGAAGACTGAAATATGACAAAGATCATTTTACACCAAATAATTTTAAAGACCATATAAGACCGAAAAAAATTTAGAGTCCAGTAGCAGACCGATTATTATCAGAGTCCAGTAAATGACCGAAATAATTTCAGACACCATTTGTAGACCGAAATATTGTCAGATACCATTTAAGACCAAAAATATGACCAGTTTGTGCCCGAAAATATTCAGAGACCAGTTGAAGACTGAAATTAATCAGAGTCCGTTTGAAGACCGAATTTATCAGAGACCAAAAAAATTGTCAGAGGCCATTTAAAACCAAAATATTTCAGAGTTTACTTACACCTGTTAATTTAAAGAGTTCCTTTGGGGGAAATTCAAAATTAGTCAGAGTCCAATAAAAGACCGAAAATTAGTCAATTTGAGTCCAAAAAACCATCTTGAGAGTCCATTTTCAGACGAATTTTCATCAGAGTCCAGTTTGAGCCTGAAAATAGTAAGAGTCCAATGAAAGACCAAAATTAGTCCCAGTCCAGTAAAAGACCAAAGTTAATCAGAGTCCGTTTTAAGACCCAAGTTTTAAGAAAGGTCACTGCTCTACCTGTACAACAGGTAGAGCAGTGGCAGCTTTTGCTAGTGAGCCTGCCTTTTTGTTACCATCTATGCCAATGTGACTTGGTATCCAATTTAGAGTGATTGACAGCCCTAGATTATGGGCTTATAGAAATGTTTCCTATATGTTGGATTTCTGTGATGAGTTGTATATTATCTCTGTGCTGACTGGATAACAATGCCTGGAGCGAAGATTTAGAGTCGGTATGTATGATGACATCATGTAAATTATTTTCAAATGTATAGTTTATGGTCTCCTTCAGGGCATATAATTTTGTTTGCAATGTTGAGTACCCACTATTCATGCTCCAGTAAGCTTCATGGTTGTTAGTGTAAACTGCTGCCCCAGCAGAACCTCTTTCTCGATCAACTGATCCGTCTGTGAAGATGTGAGTCGTTGTAGGTCTTGAGATGATTTCCATTTGTGGTTCTATTACTGCTTTATGCCTCTTTGAGTCACATGCTGCTTTTTTTACTGGTAGTCCTTCAATGTTTATCTTCAGACTCGATTCTTCCCATGGAGGAGGCTGCCGAAAGTGTTGATATGGTCTATCTTCTCCTTTGTTTTAATAGTCCATTTAAAGTCTACTTTCTCTAGAATCTTGACCAGATTAACCGTCCACTCCATGTTCTATATTGAAGGTTTCTGTGAAGCGATCTGTGTAATCTATCGTTGATTGACAGTCTGGCGGTGGTTCCAACAAGTTTTGCTGTTATGGTGGCTATCCTTTGTTTGATCCTGTTTTCTAAGGCTGGTAAGTTGGTTTCCATTCTTAGATTCTCTCGACGCGTCCATTTAGGTGCTCCCAGCATTTTTTTGAGAGCATATTTCAGACACTTCCAGTTTCTCCCAATGGTTATTACTGAGGGGCGTAAGAACAGGAGCAGCATAGTCAATGAGTGACCCAACTTCTTGAACGTAGTACATTTTGAGTACTGGTAGAGATGCACCATCTCTAAATCTTGTCAGGGAGCAGAAAGCAGAGTTTCTGGCTATACAACAGTGCCGAAGACATTCAATTTCTTGAGTGAATTTCCACTGGCTGTCTATTATGACTCCTAGGTATTGAAAAGAGGTAACCCACTCAATTTCATGTCCTTGTATTTCGAGTCTGATGTCTTGAGTTGTCATTTTAACGGACATTGCTTTGGTTTTATTGCTGTTTATTTTCACTGCTTTGCATTCCGCTTCCCTGCTGATGATGTCTAGGCATTTTTGTGCATGGTTCCTGGCGCCTTTGCCATTGATGATGACCACAAAGTCGTCTGCATAGTTAAGAAGTTTGGCTTCTGGTAACTTGAGCTTCATGAATTGTTCCATGAGACAGTTGAATGGCTTAGTATTCCTCCCTGCGGAGTTCCATTTTCAGGCCTCTTTGAGGTCGATGTTTTCCTTGGAATTTAACTTTATATTCTCGGTTAAGCAGGCTTCCTTTGGCAAAGGCAAGAGTGTGTCCTTTGATTTCCTTATCCACAAGGCAGCACAGTGTAGCTGGAGCACTGGCTAACTCAAAAGCTTTTTCAAGGTCTAGAAAAATAAGGATTCCAGGTTTGTCACTGATTTTATCCAGGAGGGAGGTTAGGCATTTTGTGGTTCCAACACCTTTTCTGTAAGCAAACATATTTTGGTGTAGTGTATTGGCTTTCCATTCAATTCGATTAAGGACCATTCTTTCTGCAGTTTTGGCCAGACAGCTTGTTAATGAGATGGATCTTGGATTTCCTGGGTCTTTAGGTTTTGGAATGGGAACTATAATTGCACTGTTCCAAGAGAGTGGTCGGGTTCTTGTCACCCCCATACTCTGTTGATGAGATTCAAGAAGGCTTCACCATTTTCTCCTAGCTTGGCTAGCATGTTGTAAGTGATTTTGTCCTCACCTGGAGCTGTGTTTTTAGTTTTCTTTGTAGTTGGTCTAGTTCGTCAGGTAAGGCTAAAGCATCATCCATTTTTTTTCCATCTTGCTGCTTGAAGTCTTTGTTGGTGAGTCAGAGTTGCTTGAAGAAGTTGAGCGGAACTGGCTCTTGAAGCAAATAGATTTGCTAGCCTTTCTGCTTCTTGCTCTGGATGAACATGGTGCGGCGGAGCAGGAGGCGATTTTCCTTTGGCCTTGTCGATCTGCCTCCAGATGTCGCCCAAGGACGTATGCTGATTTACCTTGGCACACCACTCGAGCCATTTTTCTTCTCTGATTTTTGTTGTTTCTTCGTGCACATGATCTCGGACAGCTCTAAGAAGTCCTAGATTAGCTTCGGTTTCATCTCTTCTGAAATTCTTTCGTGCACAATTTAGTCTGTTATGTCGCTCTTTGATCCTATCACAGTAATACCAATGGTCCTTGTGTTGTTGGGTAATTGTTTTCCTCTTGGGGATGGCGTGATTCGCTGCTCTATGTAGTGCCTTTACTAAATATTTGTTTCATTTCTTCGGTGTTGTCAGGAGGAGTATAGTTTTGATGCCAAGTTTCGAGAGATTCCTGAAACTTCGTCCAATCAGCTTTGAGAAAGTTCCATCCGGGCTCGGGAGCTGGAGGTCTAGGAGGTAGTGCTGTATAAATAACTGTTCTTGTAGCAAAGTGGTCACTGGTCAGAACATGGTCAACTGACCAATGACACAACTCATAAACACTGGTGGAGACAAACGTGAGATCCAGCTTCCCCCCACCAATGTGGGATGGTTCCGAGGCTTGGTCGATTCACAAAGCTTAAATTACATTCTAAATTACATTTTTAACACCTATTAATATCCCCTTTGTTATGATCATTCATACATTTGAACACAACTATAATGTCACCCTAATCCTTCGCCTCTCTAGAGGCGAGAGAATGTAATTAACAAAGCTTAAATTCTCTCTAGAGAATGTAATTGGCAAATCTTAAATTACATTCTCAAGAGAAGCGAAGAATTACTGGTAACATGACAGAAGTGTTTAAATGTATGAATGGTCATAACAAAGGGATATTAATAGGGTGTTAAAAGAATCAACACATGACAAAATAAGAAACAATGAGTATAAATTAAATAAATTTAGATTTAAGGAAGCCTTCGGTAAATATTGGTTCGGTAACAGGGTTGTTGATTTGAGGAACCAATTACCGCGTAACGTGGTGGAGGTGGGATCCCTTGATTGTTTCAAGCGTGGGTTGGACATGTATATGAGTGGGATTGGGTGGTTATAAATAGGAGCTGCCTCGTATGGGCTAATAGGCCTTCTGCAGTTACCTTTATTATTATGTTCTTATGATCTTATGTACACTGATAGGTCATCTAATCCTGCCAATGGCAGAGCTGGGGCAGCATTTACTGTAATTAGGAATAATGACTTTCAAACGGAAATGGAGAAAAAACACGTATTGAGAACTGAGCCTCTTCATTGCACGCAGACCTAACTGCCATTGTTAAGGCGTAAAGATTCCATATACTCACCTAGTTGTGCTTCCTAAGATTGAGCTCTGGCTCTTTGGTCCTACCTCTGAACTGTCGATTAACTGAAGTACAGATTCCTAAGCCTACTGGGCTCTATCATATCTACATTTGAAACTGTGTACGAAGTCAATCTCCACAACATCATTTCTTAGTGCATTCCATCTGTTAACTAGTCTGACACTGAAAAAGTTCTTTCTAACGCCCATTTGCTTCATTTAAGTACTCAGTTTCCACCTGTGTCCCCTTGTTCACGTATCCCCCGTGTTAAACAGTTTATCCTTTTCAACCCTGTAATTCCTCTGAGGATTTTGTAGGTAGTGATCATGTCTCCCCTTACTTTTCTGTCTTCCACTGCCGTGAGGTGCAATACACACAGCCTTTCCTCGTAGTTCATGCCTGTTAGTCCTGGGATTAGTCTAGTGAAATACCTCTGAACTTTTTCCAGCTTCGTCTAGTGCTTGATAAGGTACGGGCTCCATGCTGGGGCTGCATACTCCAGGATTGGTCTTACATATGTAGAATACAAGGTTCCGAATGAATCCTTACACAGGTTCCTGAAGGCAGTTCTGATGTTAGCCAGCCTCGCATACGCCGCAGATGTTATTCTTTTTATGTGGACTTCAGGAGATAGGTTTGGTGTAATATCAACTCCTGGATCTTTCTGTCTGTCCGTTTCATGAAGTACTTCATCCCCCATTCTATATCCTGTGTCTCGCCTCCTGTTTACACTGCCTAGTTTCATTCCCTTTCATTTACTCGGGTTGAACTTTAGCAGCCATTTGTTGGACCATTCATTCAGTTTGTCTAGGTCCTCTTGTAGCCTCATACTATCTTCTTCTGTCTTAATCCTTTTCATGATTTTTGCATTATCAGCAAACAATGAGAGGAACGATTCTATACGTTACCTTCACAGTGACTCGCTGTCTCCTGTTGCTTAGGTACTACCTTATCCAGTGGAATACCTTCCTTTTCACTCCTGCCTGCATCTCCAGCTTTTGCACTAGTCTCTTGTGTGGCACTGTGTCAAAGGCTTTCTGACAATCCAAAAATATGTAGTCTACCCACCCCTCTCTTTCTTGCCTTATCTTGAGGTTATCTTGAGATGATTTCCGGGCTTTAGTGTCCCCGCGGCCCGGTCCTCGACCAGGCCTCCACCCTCAGGACGCAGCCCGTGACTGCTGACTAACACCCAGGTACCTATTTTACTGCTATGTAAGAGAGGCACAGGGTGAAAGAAACTCAGCCCATTGTTTCTCGCCGACGCCCGGGATCGAACCCGGGACACCAGGATCACAAGACCAGCGAGCTGTCCGCTCGGCCGACTGGATCCCTGCTTAGGTTCCTGCTGGTCGAAGAATTCAATTAATCCTGTGTGGCAGGACTTGCCATCCCTGAACCCAAGGTGAGGTTGTGACACAAAGTTCCTTCACTCCAGATGTTCCACTAGCTTTTCTCGCACAATTTTCTCCATCAACTTGCATGGTGTGCAAGTTAGGGACACTGGCCTGTAGTTCAGTGCCTGTTGTCTATCACCCTTCTTGTATATCGGGACTACATTAGCCGTCTTCCAAATTTTTTGGTAGTTTCCCTGTTACCAGTAATTTGTTATACACTATGGAGAGTGGCAGGCACAGTGTTTCTGCTCCTTCCTTTAGGATCTAAGGGAAGATTCCGTCTGGGCCTATAGCTTTTGTCACATCCAACTCTAGCAAGAGCTTCCTTACATCCCCACTGGTAATCCCAAACTCTTCTAGTGGTGACTGGTTAACTATTCCCTCTTTTATCTCTGGAACTTCTCCGTACTCTAACGTAAAGACTTCCTGGAATTTCTTATTCACTTCCTCACATACTTCTTTGTCGTTTGTAGTGAATCTGTCTGCCGCTATCCTCAGTTTCATTACCTGTTCCTTTACTGTTGTTTTTCTCCTGATGTGGTCGTGCAGTAATTTAGGTTGAGTCTTTCCCTTGCCTGCGATGTCACTTCATATTGCCCTTCTGCCTCTCTTCTCACCCTGACATCTTCATCCCTGGCACTCTGGTATCTTTCTCTACTCTCAAATGTTCTGTTATTTCTATTGTTTCACGCTCTTGTACCTCGCTGCTGAGCTAAACTACATCTCTGGTTAAACTATGGCTTTCTCATCTGCATTTAAATTTTTTTCCTTATGGACCGGGTGTGGGAAGTTGGGTTTTTAGCCACTTCTCAGGTAGCTTACATTTGTTAGGTGATTGGTAGAAAAAACTTTTGCCTCAGAAAATGGTGGAGATGTGCACATGGTGTCCACAAAAGTCAATCTTTCTTGGTAATGGAGATAGACTAGTGGAATCACGTCTCTTTCGAAAGGGGATGCCTTCAGCATTCCAAAGATGTAACTCTCGTTGTCGTAAGTATTCTGTGTGAATAATTACAGTTTTTCTCTTAATTCTGTAATGGCTGGCCCGGCAACAGAGAGAGAGAGAGAGAGAGAGGGTGAGGGGACCAACCCTCAGGTACCACGGCTCCCCTATGTCGGTGACTTGACGTCATCAGCGTCTTCTGCCGGCTTAGCGTTTATTGGAAGCGGCACGAGGCCTCCGCCGAGGCTCGAGCCTGATTGGCCGAGGGCCTGGCACCAAAGGGAGCCGCCACTTGAATGTTCGCGCCAAAATCCTTGTTGGTGCGAGATTCTCGCGCTTCAGGAGATCATTCTGTGTCGAGGAGCTACGTTGTCGAGTACCAGGGAGATCAGGGCTCTGGCCAAAGCCTTGATTCTTCCTGCCTTTATCTAACTCCAGCCAGCCCAAGTTGATTCTACGCCGGTCTGTGATCGTTGCTACAGAATCCAGTGATTGCAGGCTCCTTTAGAAGTTAATTCAAGGAGATAGTGAAGTCGTAAGCCGTCACATGTGCTGCCAATAGGTGCAACAGGACTGTCCAGAGTCATCCAGTGAAATCGGCTATACCTAGAGCAATCCGTCTTTCTATAGCTCTGTCACAGTGAGAGATAAGAATCAGGAAATGATTCGAAAGTGTTTGAGTGACGATCTAGTGCAAATATCTTCATTATTGTGGGAGTGTGGACTCTTAATTTTCCTCGTCCACGCCATTGTTCTCCCCGGGTGCCTCACATCTGGTGTTTACATATATTCCAGCGTGCATACCGTCAGCCTTCAGCAATACATCACGCTTGTGTTTAAAACCCCGGTGTATAACTGTGAGGGCGTTTCTAGTTTATTAGTGGAAAAGTGTCAGGCGACTCTCGCCTCTGTGTTTGAGCGCGCAGGAAACACCTCCCCGCCGCCCCTCACATCTCCAGGCCGTGGGCCTGCTGCCTCGCCTCGCTACCTCTGAGCGTCGGTGTCCCAACCCGTCCTCCACCACACTCCGTCGTCCCTGGCTCGTGCTACAATCAACAGCTGGGGCTAGTTGTGTGCAAATTCCTTGCGCTGATTTGATTCAGCCGTCCGGTGTTCGTTCTCACTAGTTCCCCTACGAGACCGAGTTTGATTCCCCGAGGAAGTACGATAGGTGAAAACCTACTACAGCTTTTCTGTGTGAATACTGTAGCAAGATCTTAGTGTGATTGTCATCTTACACATTCAGTTTTACACATTTAGTTGTCTTTGTGACGTGTGTATTTTACTGTGTTTAGTGTGGTTTAGTGTTTACCATAACTGTGTGATTAACCCATGTCCATGCCGGTCTGTCTTTACTTCCAGGGGACATGCTGTAAGTCCAAGTAAGAGTTATTTACTTTGGTTATTTTTGTAATTAGGTGACACGTTAGTGTGTCAGTGTTGTGTAGTGTCTTACTATTAGTTGTTGGTCTCAGTGACCCGTATTGGTACGTTCAGTGTAACTTTGTGTTCATTAATTTGCACAGTAAAGTAGACTCAGTGTTATGTGTAACTTTGTGTTTATTAACACGAGACGTCAGGGTGACTTTGTGATCATTTATTCTTGCAGTGTCAGAGTAACGTCATGTTCAATTTTCCTCGTGATATCAGTGTGTTAATTTCAAGTGATTTGATACGCGGTGATTAGTAATCGTATTGACTGATTGATGTTAGTTAAGCGGTCTTAGTGACGCCGAGCCTTAACGTAAATTCTTTGTGAATTGAGTGAGCTGTCAAGCAGTGACAGATTCTGGTAAGATTACTCAGGGATTGCTAATTACTCGTAGCCAGTGTTGATTGTCTTGTGTTTTGAATTGACTGAAGTAAAGTAACGTAATAAATTGAGTGTTGTTGTTCTTGTCATGTACTGTTAGTATTAAGTTTTATGAATAAACTGACTGTTAAGTACAAGTGCCTTTACGTTCACACCCTCAGAACCTTGCACCTTATAATAACTTTGCCAATATTCTCAATACTATCGTGAGTTCTTTTATGTTGCGTGTATTACTTGGATTCCAACTACTTTCATGGTCACACACATCAAATATATATTCTATATCGATGTGAATTGTGTTCGAGCTACTCTGATGACCTGTTTCTGAGGCCCCTAGAAGCTCCACGACCTAGTGGAGAAGGAGTGCCAATCATTTGGACTCCTGCAGCTGCTCTATGCGTCCCTGGTCAGTCATTAAAGTATAATCTGCCCTCAGCATTAGTTTGATGCTAGTTCAGTCCTTTTTGAGTGAGGTTTCTCTCAACCTATTCACCACAAAAAAGGGATAATCTCACATCTGGCGCAGATGTGAGAACTTGTGCTCACTTAACACAAGTGAAGAGAAAACATTGAAAAACTTGCAAAGGTTAAAACTCTGTGAAATCATATCTATTAAGTTAAGTTTTGACTAGCCGGCTAATAGGGAATTACATTATTGTCTTTTTCATGTTATGTTTACCTCGATAGCATTGTAATGCTTGGAAGGTGTATGTGCGGATCCCGTTACCTTCTTAATGCTCATAAATAATGGATGCTGTCAATAATTTGTTATGGAACATGACTCTTCTTATTCAAACCCTTTTTTAAAACTAGATGCAATAACCAAGTTATGTTTGCCTTCTCTCTCATTATGGATGTAGGATGGTGCAAGTATTTTTTTAAACTAAAAAAAATCTGAGAATAACTTTGATAATACGAATAGTAATTAGTGACTTTGTGCATATTCTCAAAACTTAGTTTCTGAAAAAACAGTAAATTAGATGCAAGCTATGATTTGAAAGCAGAAGTTGGGTGATGTGTAGGTTATTTGTGTGGCCTCAAGAGATATGATCACCACATATAAGTTTCTCAAAGAAAATGATAAGCTAGGTAAGGACGGTTTATTTAACACACAAGACATCTATGCAGTAGTAAGATTCCCTTTGATGGCTGTGCACGTGTCAATGAAAAATTAAAATGTGCAAAGATGTTTCGGAGTGCTATTTTAGTCAAGAAATGATACAAAAATTGAGTTTATTGACAAGTGAGAGGCAGAACAAGAGACCATGAGGTATATGTTGTGATCACACAGTTAACAAAAAATATTAGAATTTGTAGGTAGTGATCACGTCTCCCCAAACTCCTCTGTCTTCCAGCGTGGTATGGTGCATATTTCACAAAGTCTTTCTTCCTAACTCACCCCTCTTAGTTCATGGACTAGTGGCACACCTTTGTTTAAAATTAAATCTACAAACTCGATAAGAAATGGGAAAAACTAATCTGCGTACGTTATGTTTGATGTGTTGAACCACTTAAAGGAACCTTATTTGCTTGAAAAAAACTTGTAATGGTTTAAAAGCTTGTGAAATATTGTGTGTTATATGTTTTGAATATTTAACTAATAGCGTAATGCTACAATTTTTCTTTGTTCTGTATTGCCTTACTAAGAGTGAAATGTCACATTTTGTCTGGCTCACTTAGCACAAGTGAAGTGAAAAGGGTTTTTGCACAGAACAACCGGTCTATCCATTCCTACGTAGTTAACGGCTATCAACTGAAAGTATTTTAAAACTAGAAACTAAGTTCTCTGTTAAAAAAACACACTGACTATTCCATTGAGAATTACTAAAGGTGAAGATTAGACACCTGCTGGATCGAGCACTAATGGGGGGATGAGAGAAGGGTGGTGCTGTGTGACAACTCAGCGATAAGGAGCAACACGACCGAGCTCTAACTATGGCCTGACCCTAACGAGACAGAATGACAGAGAGCGCTAACGCCCTATAAACATGCTCACATTTTCAATAATGTTATTTGGTCATCAGACAGAAAGTTGATTTCCACGTTACGTTACTAAGTGTAGGGGGTATGCAGGATCAGATATGGTGTGGGATATTGTGGTCATTAACCCAGTCATGCGATAGACAGACAAAAGAGGTACACAGCTCGAATGCTCTCTCCCGCAGTGGTAGTGGTCCTCGCGCCTATTTGATTTGATAGAAGAAAATTGAAGACTAGTAGTCCTCTTTTTTTTAAGATGCAAAAACTTTAAACTGTAAAAATATTTGACTGACTAACTGACTGCTTTTCTGGTCAGGTCTTCAGGTTTGCAAGAAATAATAGAATTGTAGGTAGCGAACATGTCTCCTCAGCTTTTCTATCTTCCGCAAAGCCTTTCCTCCTATCTCAACCCTATTAGTTCAATGTTCTTGTGTTTCACTTTTTGTTTTAAACTAAATCTACACACACGATATGAAATGTGAAAAAAATCTAACATTATGCTATGTTATCAGTGCTTGAATAAAAATATTAAGAGTGCTGAACATTCTGTGTCATTGTCTTACTATGATATTAAAACTCTAGGTTTTCGTGGGGCTACTGTTGCGCACAGTCATCTTGCTAAGGCGGGTTAGTGTCATACAGTTTTTGTTTTTTTATTATTTTCTACCACAGACGTGGCCACACATTTACAATGCTAACCAGCATATATACATTTTCTTCTGTCCTCCATTGACAGGGTTAGAGAAGTGTTAAACATACAGTTCAAGGGTTTATTGAACACTCAACCACAGAAGGTGATTCGGTGCTTTTAAAATGCTAAGCTAACCTACATACGTAAATACATAGATACACAGATTTACGTATGCCCTACATAAAGTATTAGATGTGTCTTTTACAGTGTCATTAATGTACATTCACAAAGGTGAAATGTAATCAAGTGTTCCAGTACTCATATAGTAACTACAGAGTTCAGCATACCTTAGCCCAGGAGGGCGAAAGTCAGTCAGTATTGGACACTCTACAATATTATGTTCAAGAGAGTGCATGTTTTCTCTTTCACAAAGTTGACACATTGTGTACTCGACATTTGGGTTTTGAGAAAGCTGCCAGATACGTCTATATCCCAGGCGTATTCTGGCCACTATAACATCACATTGCCGGGTTCTTGTTCTATTAGTCCCATATGTGAATGTCTCCTCACGATATCTATCATAATATTTAATGCTACAACTTTCAGGTCTTTGAGAATTTGTTAGGTCGGTGAGATTTTCATTAGATATTTGTTTAAGTATTCTCTTTGTCACTGCTAATGAAACACCCATATCAATTTCTACCACTGGTTTTCTGCAGGCTGACTTAGCAAGCATATCAACAGTGTCATGCCTTGAGATGCCAACATGTGATGGTATCCATAGGAATTTAATCTCAAATCTGTTTTCTTTGGCAGCTAAAACATTCATTCGAATATCACTGACTATTTTCTGGATGTCACTAGTATGTGCGTTCAATGCCAGGAGTGCACTCTGCGAGTCACAGTATATAAGTCCACTGCCTTTGTCTTTAAAAATTCAGTGGCAAGGTATATGGCTGCAAGTTCGGTTTGAGTTGTGCTTACCCAGTCATTGACGCGCTTCATTGCTGTATGTACGAGAGAAGATTGTTCAAATATGTTACATGCACATCCGGTACATCGTCCACCTTCTTCTACAGAGCCGCCGATATAGCACTGATACACATCGTTACCCATACTCTGAGTACTTTCAGTGATGCTTTTCAGTGTTAACTGTTTTAATAATGTAGTGTGCATACTATCTTTCTTGGGCGCATTTACAAAATCAACTGATAGATCCCAGTTATCCCATGGAGTAATTGGCTGATTAATCATTAGTCGAGTTGGGTACATATTTAATATTTTGATGGAGTTGGCTACCTTGTAGAACCAATATACATAATCAGATTTCGTTCTTCTTCTATAGACCTCAGGTGAGTGTAGCATATTAGAAAGTTTAGCTTGAAACTTCATGTGTTGTCTAGATCTACTCAATGCCTTCACGCCGAAAACTGTGCTAATAGACAAGATTCTCTCACTTATGGTAGGTAATTTTAACTCTGCTCTCATGTTAACTATTCTCGTGGACTTTGGAGCCCCAAGGATAAGACGCATAGCTTCATTTTGCAAGGTTTCAAGAGATTTCAGCTCTTTGTCAGTATACAGTGTGAGATGTAGAGCATTGTAGTCAATCACAGAGCGTATAAATGATACATAAAACATTCTAGCAAGTCTCACGTTAATTCCATGATTAACACCAACAAGGACCCGCAAGGGCTTTAATCTCTCCCAAAGTCTCCTCTTGAGAGAAGAAAGGTACCCAGGGTCGTTAATGGGGACACCAAGGTATCTGTAAGATTCGCAGTTCTCAAGTGCTCGCCCATCTATATGATAATTGGGTGGTGGAATACCACATGGAATGAGGGCACGAGTTTTCTGTACAGAGATAAGGAGGCCACATTCCTCAGCTCTAGTAGCAAAAGCGTCGAGCAGAACTTGCATTCTAGGCTCGGTGGCAGCCTGTAAACATATATCATCAGCATAACAAATAACAGTGTCTTCATTATTAGTTGGAAGATCTTTAATAAGTTTATGCATCAGAACGTTGAACAACAAGGGACTGAGGACCCCTCCTTGTGGAGTTCCCAGTTCAAAGTGTTTGCTCTCTGTGCTTTTAACACCATTAAACAAAACATATGCTGTTCAATTAGACAAATAGCCCTTTATCCATTTCAGTAATTTTCCTTGTATTCCCAGCTCGGCCAGCTGTTCCAGTATGATTTCTCTGTTTGCTGTATCAAAAACTGCTGCTAGGTCGATGAAGACTGTTTGAGGGGAAGCTTCAATATGTGCGAAGTACTCAGCAAAACAGTGTTGTGTACTGAGCCCAGGCATAAATCCAAATAGTTGGGGTGACAGGTGCCCCTGTATACGATACATGAGTCGGTTAAGAACAATACGTTCAAGCACTTTACAAACACACGATGTTAGAGATATGGGTCTATAATTATCTGAGTGTGGTTTGGGGATGGGAACAATGACACTCTTTGTCCAAGCATCAGGTAATACTCCTTCACGTAAACTCATTCTGTACAACACAAATAGTGGATTACCTGGTACGTGTGAGACTAATCTCAGTAGACTGTAAGTAATACCATCCTCTCCAGGAGCAGTTGATTTTCCCATCTTTAGTGCATGATTTAATTCCCATTCAGTTACATCATTAAGGTCCGACACGTCGATAGCTGTACAGGCAAGATTGATGGTTCGTTGTCTGTTGGGGCGTGTGTCATCAAGTTTGTGCTGTATGTTAATTGGGAGTGAGTCGTAGCTCGATGTTAGTGCCCATTGATCAAGGAGAATGTTTGCTTGTTCTAGTGGGCTGTGGTGCAGTGGTTTGGTTGGGCTGCTTCTAGAGATTTTTCGTATCTTTTCCCAAACTTCAACAAGTGTTGTTTGCTCATTTATACTTTGTAGGAACTCTTCCCAATGTTTATTACGTATGACGTTGCTCATGTCTCTCACCTCTCTATTTGCAACTAGAAATGCATGCAGGTCACCTTGTGCTTTGGTTCGTTTGTACGTATCTCCAAGTTGCTTTACTCGTTCATGTTCTTTAACAAATACGGGGTCAAGGACCCACTTGGGTGGTGGCAGGTGTTGCCCACTTCTGCTAGGCTTACGACCTGTTCCCCAACACACCCATGTGTCGTAGTAGGTAGTAATCGTATCAACGAGATCTCTGGAGAAGGCTTGTACATTCGTTATTGTGTAATCTTGATACCATTTTGATATACAATTAATAAAGTGGTCATGCAAGCCATATGTAATATTCATTTTCCGTCTCTGATGTCTATTAGGTACATCACACTGTACCTCATAGGAAGCAGAAACTGCATAGTGATCACTAACTAAGTGATTTACCAACGAACATTCCATCCTATCTTGCACAAGGTTTCTACCCATTACATAATCAAGTCTGCCTCCCAATAAATGAGTTTGGGTATCCGTAGTATACACGGTTAATCTGTTGTCATAAACATATTTGATAAATTTGCATCCATTATCGTTGTTAGTACTGTCTCCCAGCGTAATATGTCTAGCATTAAAATCTCCCATGTATATTGTCCCATGATTGTCTAGATCTGGGAACAATGTTACATTGAGTTTCTGGCTTCTGGCATATACGTTGAGGAATGAAAAGTGGCCTGCTGTAGTTTGTACATGAAAGTGATGGTACTGTGTGTGTACATTGTGTGACGTGCTCACAAGAATGTGCGGTAAATCACTTCTGACGTACGTTAATAGGCCTGTGGCGTTACTGTTATTATAGGATGCATACTCTCTGATCTTTGGTGGGGTTTTGTTTATCATATTGGACGTGTAGGGCTCCTGTAAAGCAATTATATCTATGTTGTTACTGGTAACATATGCAATTAAGTCATTCAGTCTTTTGTTGATGCTACGAATGTTCCAACTGAGAAACCTAATGATCCTTGTGTCAACAGCAGCCATCGTCTTGGTGTTGTTCCTCCCTGGGACTGGTGGTCCCATTGTTGTCCTCGTCCCACTTACACAATGTGTCAATAAGTGACTCTACGACGTAAAGAGCCACACCAACCTGGCGTTTGGTGTCGTCAGGAACATCTGGTGACATCATCAGATTCTTGATCACTGAGTGTCATACAGTGCTAGTGCATAAGGTCAACCTGACGAAACTGTAGATCCTATGTCCTAGAAATTGAAGCCGGGTATATCACAAATGGCTCAGCTCGAGAGAGAAGCGGTCTATCCCCATAGCATATTAGAGTCTTCAGTCCACTGTTGCTGTTTGACTTACTGAGTTACTGAGTGATGGTAGCAGCTAGGAGAACTGTAGACTGACAGACTACAGGGTTAAGGAAATGACGTGTGATGGACGAGAGGGCATGTGTCGTCGGATGTGAGGGTATGTTAGCTGAGAGGAGAGCAGGTGCGCCTCGACCACAGTTGCCCAGACGCCTGTCACACTCCAAGAGGTGTACCGCTCGAATGCTCGTTCCCTGTAGCTATGTGGTAGTGGCTCGCTCGTTCATTTACTTGAGATACGTTTTAAGATGTAAAATGTTTCCCTCATTCAGTAAAACGCTTTGAATGAGGTACAGCGCTCAATGGTTCAAGGTCTGACTCACTTAACCTCGAGCTAACTATTTCACTATCGACTCATTCGGTCTTATTCGCATTGGTTACTGTTTACATTTGGATAATGTAGGTCTTAGAGGCAGTCTTGAACTCAGTGATAATGAATAAGTCAATATAAAATATAATAATAATAATAATATCAAGACTAAGATTTTCCACATTAGTCTTATATATGTGTACTTTGCTAACAGCGCATGCTTGGAATTTGTATGTGGGGAACATGGCGCACCTAAGGGATAGAGAGAATGAATGAATGACGCATTTGAGGTGGAGACCTATGACCTTCCTTCAATTCAAGCTGGTAAGGGCTGTGGAGGGGATGGGAGGGGAGTTGGGCTGGGGGGTGAGGGTATGATCGTCCCCAATACCTCCCCCCATCTCAGTACACCTCAAACCTCTAACCCAGGTGTGTGTAATGGCGAAGCTCCCAGGGTTAGATCTAAAATTGCATATATTCATTCAGTAGTGTGAAAAACACCCGCAAGTCTAAGAGTGCTGCTGGCTCCAGAAGTTATGTTTCCCACATTCAGTAAAAATGTTTACTGGCTTTACCTGAGTAACTGTTTAAATGCAGGCTATGATTTGATTAGATAGATAGAAGAAAATTGAAGACTGGTATGCGATGAGGCTCGTTACTAAGAGTCCAAGCGAAATTAAATGATCTTTACCTCAGGCTATAGTCATTATTTGTTATGAATACTGGGACACATATGTAAGCCCCCACAACCCTGGAGGGGGTAAAGTAAACAGACTTGAGTACTAGGTGTAGCGGGAGGGGGGGGGGGGGGGATGGGGCCTGCTAGAGTGTGGGTATGGTGTGCGGTAAGGCTTCACTTAGCCAGTTATGTGTCAAACTCCAAAGAGGCTATCCGCCCACGAAGGCTCGCTCCCCACCCAGGCATGCGCGAC
This sequence comes from Procambarus clarkii, assembly GCF_040958095.1. Taxonomy (NCBI): domain Eukaryota; kingdom Metazoa; phylum Arthropoda; class Malacostraca; order Decapoda; family Cambaridae; genus Procambarus; species Procambarus clarkii. The sequence goes on from NC_091173.1 coordinate 36,754,897, forward strand.
ATAGAGGACTACATATCTATGTGGTAAGCCCTGCTACGTAGTCCACTATGCACTCCTCTTTTGATGCGAGGCTGGAGGGGGAGATGAGGGTGTTAACTGGTTGGGGAGGGGGGAGATGTTATGATTACTTTGCTAACACCTCAATGCTTGGAATTTGTATGTTGAGGTCATGGCTCACCTTTAGGGAAGAACAATGACACTCACAGCTATGAGGAGGTTTGTGAGGCAGATGTTAACATTCACAACAGTTATGCCTCAACCTTCAAAGAGGTGACCCCATGTGGTCATGCTGTGTCACTCCTCAGACCTATGTGGTGGGCATGAGCCACATATCCTTAGCGCTCTGGAAGCAGAGTAGGGGGACGGGGGGGGGGGGGTGCTGAACACCCCTCGATTCTGTCATGAAAACTAATCACCTGCGGAGACACACACCAGAGGCAGAAAATTGGTAAAATATATATATACACAACATAACACAGACAGCAGATAGGATATTCGCCCAGCGCGACATAATGTTTAAGTTCTGCGTGCTGTGTTGTTGACGACCTCCCCCTCCCCTTACGTGGTAAGATTGAACAGCTTACCCCTTTCAAACACCCACAATCCGCCCTCGGTTATGTGTCAAACTTCATAGAAGTGAGCCACCCCACCCAGTGAGGAAATGTGAAGTGTGTGGAATTGTCAAGTAATTGATGATGACTGTCACCTGCATGGGAGGGGGTGAAGGGGGAGGGGGGAGGTGCGACATACGACCACCTTAACCACCACCTTAATGCTAACACAGGTCACTCTAGCGTGGGACGTCAAAGACTACACACGTGTGTGGCCTCACCAACTCACACGAAGCGAGGTGAGGGAGGGAGGGAGGGAGTGAGGGGGGAGGGGGGAGGAGGGAGGGAGGGAGGGAGTGAGGGGGGAGGCCCACACCACTGTTGCTCGAGCTCTCAAAGAGCACACACCGCTCCTATGCGGCCTGCTGATGCTGCTGCTATGTGGTGGTGGTGAGAACCTCAGGTCTATGTGGACACACATGTGCGTGTGTGGTCATTATATGCTGCTGAGTATGCTCCGATCTGGAAGCAAGCTACATGTGGGAGTGAGGGGAGAGAGACCCACCCACCCACACTGTTCACAGAAAACCAGTTACAGGTCATTGACACACGTCATTTGCTGCTGAGATGCTCTACCGCCAACACAGGCCTGTCTGACGTGTAAAGTTATCACCGTCATTGAACACAAGTGACACAAACAGAATTGGGTGAGAAAGTTATACATTTCTTTTTCCTACATAAAACAGACATTGTTTAAGAACAATAATGTGTCCCCATCACCATCAGAGAAAAGCTAACGCCTGCTCCCCTCCCCTCTCCCCCTTTCCCCTCCTTCACATGCCATACCCATCTTAAGAGCCTGGTCTCCTACCCTGTCAGGGGTAGGGGGACCCCTCCCACCTCAACATACCCTTGTCAGGGTAGGGGGGAGCCCTCCCTCCTCAACGTAGCCTACATACTCTTATTTAACTATATATTTACACACGATTAACTCTACGGCACATACTCATATATATTCATCTAATACTACTATTGCTCACCTGTTCAACACCCCTCTTCCTATACTTATCCTACATGACTCACATAGCCACACATACCACTGCCCCCACTTCAACATGATTCTACCCAGTGTCAAGTGCCGCGTGGCCGGACAGCACGCGCGCACACCCCGGGGAACCCCCAGAACCCTTGAGGACTAGACATCTGTGCACCACCTGAGCAGGGGGGCCTAATGGGCTTACCTGCTCAGGTGGTGCGCGCGGAGAGTCCTAATTTACGCTACTACCAGCAGCCGGAGCCATCACCAAGATTATATCCTTGGGTCACCAGCAGCCGGAGCCATCACCAAGATTATATCCTTGGGTCACCAGCAGCTGGAGCCATCACCAAGATTATATCCTTGGGTCACCAGCAGCCAGAGCCATCACCAAGATTATATCCTTGGGTCACCAGCAGCTGGAGCCATCACCAAGATTATATCCTTGGGTCACCAGCAGCCAGAGCCATCACCAAGATTATATCCTTGGGTCACCAGCAGCCGGAGCCATCACCAAGATTATATCCTTGGGTCACCAGCAGCCAGAGCCATCACCAAGAATATATCCTTGGGTCACCAGCAGCTTCTCTCTCTATAATACTCCCACATTTATTCCTTGCTAAACTCTTGGTAAACTTTTGGTAAACTCATCGATGTTAAGAAAATAATTATATAATTGTTCTCATTTTCTCAAACAAGTGAAGTTCAACAAACTTCAAAACAGCCGCCCCCGGGTGGGCTCGAACCACCAACCTTTCGGTTAACAGCCGAACGCGCTAACCAATTGTGCCACGGAGGCTTGGGTTAAACCGGCGTTTGTGTGTTTGTTAACTCTGTTTGTACTCACCTAGTTGTGCGTGCGGGGGTTGAGCTCTGGCTCTTTGGTCTTGGTTCTCAACTATCAATCAACTGGTGTACAGATTCCTGAGCCAACTGGGCTCTATCATATCTACACTTGAAACTGTGTATAGAGTCAGCCTCCACCACATCACTGCCTAATGTATTCCACCTGTTAACTACTCTGACACTGAAAAAGTTTGTTCTAGTTTGTGTGTGTTTACGCGTTCCACATTTAGTTTGTCGTGTCCTCCTTGTTAGTCACAGTTTGTCTGGCAGAAAAGTCTCCCCTTATTTCTCTATTATATCTACCCAACCAGTTGTGTTGGACGGTAGAGCGACGGTCTCGCTTTATTCAGGTCTGCGTTCAATCCCCCGACCGTCCAAGTGTTTGGGCACCATTCCTCTCCCCCATCCCATCCAAAATCCTTAATTCTGAACTCTTCCAAGTGTAATATAATTGTAATGGCTTGGCGCTTTACCCTGATAATTCCCTCCCTCCCTCAATCATATTTACTTATGAAAATATAAACAATGTTTGCCCCTACAACCTGCTCATTTCAGGTTCTAGGAGCAAATTTTCATTATGGGATTTCATTCCATATCCTTCCATATACAAGTTCTCTATTCACCTTCAGTGTGTAAGTGATTAATAACACATTAGTTTCAATAGAAGAGTCATGACCTGCCAATGAGCGTCCTCTAGGATCCTCAGCATCTCCAGGTCGAGACCATTCATCTAGCGTGTTTCTTCCTTGGTTCCATGGGTTGTTATAGCCGGGGGGGGGGAGGGGAGAGGGTGTTGGAAATTTCCAACACTAATAAACTACTATTGTATTATAATAAATCATTATTATTATATACTAACTACAGTAGTCACTAAATTTACTAACAGTAGTGTCAACATAAACTAACCATTGTATCTGCGTATTAATGCTGAAGTTCTCAAGAAATAGAGCACCAACATTGCGTCAGATAATGTCTAGTTAAACACATTTATTACCAATGTGTTAGAGAATTGAATGTGGTTCTCTAAAATCATCAGTATTCCTTGTGATAATTACTTACGGATAACATAACTCCCAATAATTCTAAATCGAGAGTTTTTAGTTACAATTGTTATCAAGTAATAGTTTTTCTGTCACGCGTGAATGCCATGGAGAAAACTAAAATCTTCTCCACTTCTTGTTTAACACCATAAGACGAGAAGGCGATAATATTTAAATCCCTAGAATTGCAACCCAGTCCTCATTAAAGTATTTCAACCACAATTGCACGGAATAGTATTATTCGTGATTAATAATTTCTGTGGTGAATGTGAGACGGGTTGGGGAAGGCAGAGACGCCATTGTGCAGCGAGCGTGCTTGGACAGCGGAAGGTCTTGGCGTCAAGAGTGGCGAGACACGTGGCGTTTGGGAGTTATCAGCAAGAATTACACTGATACCCAACTAATACCGAATAATTATTCTTCCACGTGCTCTATAGTGCTCGGCCAATCAATAACACGTCTAGAATTAAGCCAAAACCCACAAACACGTGTACAACGCCGTGAAAGTTTGGGACTGGCAGACGCGATATCGGCAGACTTCAGTAGTTGCTGCGCTCATGTTATGTATAGTTTCTTTCTTGATGCATCATTTAAGATTGTATATTTCGTGAGTAGTCTGTCGTTATATAATGAGACGACCCCAAATCCAACGTTAGTACTGCATTAATGTTTATTTTCTATTTTCATGAATATTGAGATTAAAAGTAGCCTAGTCCAGTGCTACTTAATATCCTTTAAATTACAGCTCGTATGTGAGGAGTCAACGAGTCGTTAACAGCATTCGTGTTATTCACCTCTAATTTCTTCTATGTGGAGATCCTGAGATCACGAGGACGAATCACGAACGATGTCATAGAAATCGTCTTAAAGCTAAGACTTTTTGTACACATTTAATTCTTCCATTTTTTATCATTATACAAATTTGCAAGATTATCATATTGAATATTCTTACCATATCTGATTATTGGAAATTTATGTGTTTACTTAGATGATTGCTCCTTAATTTAATAATCATTAATATTCACTATTTGAGTTTACATATTTGACTCTATAGCATTTTAGATCATAATATTGTTTAGTCAACAATGAACTGGTGGCGAACCACACTAGTTCCTAGACGTATATGAAGTTCTAGCAATACACCCCCCCCCCAAAGTAGGTGCTTGAGGCTCTCACTTTAGTTAATTAATCATACAGTCCATTTTTTATTTTAATTTAAGTGATTAATCTTTCTAATACTTATCCATAGACACTGGTTCTTCAGTGTGTTTTCTAATGATCACTTTTATAGTTTCCCTCCTTTCTCAAAAGTGGGTGGTCCTTCGTTATTTAATTAAATAAGTAAATAATTGAATAATTGAGTCAAGCCCCAGATATCCCACATTATGGTCCTTATCGAACCGGATGTATACTAATTAGTAATTACTAATCACCGTGTGAAGTAGTCTTAGACTAACCACATTTATTAATTGTGTCTACCGGCAGTGTACCACATAGGTTAGCCTAATTCACACCAATTCATTTGCTACTTATACCTCATGTATAAGGTAGCACTCGTGGGACACAGTCAATTACCCACAACACTCAGACCTATACCTCACACTGAGGTAAGAATCTTCAGGTCACGAGGAGCAACAGCTCATAACTTCTATAATAATTCCTCACTAACACCAATTATGTGTTAACCATTTGGGTTATACAAATATTTCAATATACTGCTGTCAGCAGACTGTCCATTATAGCCTAAATTCAGTCCATAATTACTGATTCACTCAAGTCAGTGGATTCATTAACATTTTAGGATCCAGTATACTAATACAAATTACTGATCCCATACTAATTAATCATTACTAACCCTGATAACATTAGATTCCACAATTAGGAAGTACATTCGGGAGTTAAATATTATTTACGGCAGTAGAATACTTGCCAAACAATTATTCTCTTGTGTTCATTTAATTTCTTGTACACATATTTTCTACCAGTGTATATATTATATAAAATTACAAAATCCAAAAACATAGCACTATTTGCACATTATTGCACCACATTTATTGTAGTTATTATGCCAACCCAACAGAGGTAGGATATTTCAGACTGACACGGTACTAAGATTTGTACAAATTCAGTCTGCACCATTAGCTGCATTAATAGGTAGGATTATTACCTAACTAGTACTGTTAGACAGTACTGGTGCATTATTATTTATGTAGTGCTGACCCGAATGGGTGGGATTAACCATTTATTGTGTAATTATATTTTATTACATATTTCTAGGTACATCTTTGAGTGTTACTGTAAGTTCACTACCCATCCAAGGCTGATTTTGAAGAGCTAAGCTAAGGAACACCTGTAGTGAGACCAAGGTACCACTCAAATCTTAGTTGCTTATTATTAGGTAGGTAGCTAACCTCTAAATGAGGTAAATTACAATCAGCCTCAAGAAAATATCAGGCTGTCAATAATTATACCTGCTCTACATAAAGGAGCAAGTACCATAGCTGTCCAAGTAGCTATATAAGCCCTATAAGGCTCAAACTTACAGCCAGAGTGGCTACTCCTGAACAGTTAAGGCGAACCTGTATTGGTCTGAGAGGTCTTCAAAATCACTTATCAAGACTACTTGACAAATGTGACAACTGTTTAGGAACCAACTCAGTTGACTTCTTCGAGCTAAACATTTCCACAAAGGTGGCTAGCCAGAAATATGACCAGGTGAAGGATATAATCGAGTCTTAAAGGAACATACTCCTTAGCAGTAATACTGACCTAGACGAATTGCGTCTGATAGAATCTGATCTTGCCAACTATGAAAATACAATTCAAGACAAGTTAGATCAATATAACAAAGTGCTTGCGACACAAAATGTTCCTGAGTGGATAAAGCATTTTTGTAGTAGACCTACACCCGAGCAAGCACCCAGCTCAGATGACATACATGAGCTACCTCAAGATGAGGAGAATCCTCTAATCAATACTGATCACTACACAGGATCAACAACTGAAGTTCAACCTTCATTTTCTACCATCTCATCTAATACAACTTCACGTAATAATTTATTTACAGAGTCTGATAAATTTTCAGACAGCTCTTCTCAATATTCCCTGGATTCTATAAATTCAATGCATGAGGCTACTGAATTAACTAGCTCCTCACAGGAACCCAGAGAAACAAGTGAAGTTGCAGATGAAACTCTTAGTGAAGCTGCAATAATCAGTGAATCTGAACCAGAAAATGATAAAGCTAAAGCTGCAGCAGCAGCCGAAGCTGTAATTAAAGCTGAGGCTTAGCAAGAAGCCTTAAGCAATACAAGTAATGGTCACAATTGCTCACACCAGCCTTCTAGAGTAAGTGCTAACAATGAGAAGACTGTTATAAACCTTGTACACCAATTACTAGATTTATCTCCACCAGAACAATCAGTTGACTCTTTACAATCCTTTAGTTTTCAGCTTGAGTCACTGTTAAATTCCTTCAGTAAAGAGGTGGATCACCCAACTGCTGAGTGGATGACTAAAATTATCATCCAGAGAAAATTGTCTGGTGACACACTCAATAAATTATATGTATACCAGAATGGTAATGTCCTGTCAATGCAGGATATATTTACAGGTTTGCGCAATATAAGCAATCATTCAGCAAACCAGGCACTTAATGCCTCTTCTGAATGCACCGAAACTGTACCCACATCAGTTTCCTTACCTGGATCTCCTAAAGTGACACTGTCACCAGGTAACAAGGGTACTAATAATCAATGTAATAACAATAAGTCAAACGCTGATTCATCAGTAAGGCCCAAGAGCCCCACAGGTGCTCCTAAGAGACCTAATAGTTCAAAGAGCACTCCCAAGAGCCCCACAGGTGCTCCTACGAGACCTAATAGTCCAAAGAGCACTCCCAAGAGCCCCACAGGTGCTCCTACGAGACCTAATAGTCCAAAGAGCACTCCCAAGAACCCAATAATTGCTCCCCAGAGTACAGCAAGTACTCACAAGAGAATCAATGACAAGCAAATGCAAGCAGCAAAACCATCACAACCTGCAGGTATTGTTTTACCTAAACCGGTAACCCCTAAACGAGCTGTAGAATGGGGAATGTGCTTGTTTTGCAATCAAAAACATTCTCTGTACAAATGTACTAATTACCCTAACAGAGACACAAGAGTCAGACGACTCAAACAGTTACACAAATGTACTAGGTGTCTCAAATCACATAATGTTAATAGCTGTGACACCCCACTGAACACCTGCAATAGGTGTAGAAGGGGCAAGCATCATGCTGCACTGTGCAAATTAGTTAGGACAAATTATATCAATCCTAGAATAGGAGGTAGAGAATCTACACCAGTACAGTGCTGCAGGGTGCGAGATGTGTACAGCGTAATTTCACAAGCATCTCAAGTGGATGCTGCTTTGCCTACTGCCCAACTTCAAGTAAAGAACAGAGGAGCCAAGATCACCACTCGTGGACGATTTGATCAAGGTTCCCAGAGAACTTTCATTACTCAAAAAGCGGCAGAGGCACTCAATTTACAACCAATCAGACAGGTAAAATTAAACGTGTCAGGGTTCATGATAAATCGAGGACCCCAAGAATACTCAGTAGTTCAACCGCTTGTACGACTAGGTAGTCATGTCAAGGCTGTCCAAGCCATTGTTGTAGATCAAATACCTTTTGACCTAAATATTAAGGGTCTGGGGTACACAGCCCACTTCCTGCAGGAACGTGAAATTAATTTGGCTGACAACAAGTTAACGTCTGACCGCCTTAACAATGTAGATGTACTAGTAGGAGCCGACTACTATTACCAGTTCATAACTGGACATGTTAAACGATTGGGTATGAATATGCTCCAATCTGCAGGTGGCTACTTACTTACTGGTAAAGTTCTGAATGTGAACAAGCCTAAACCTGCTAACAATAATAAATTAGTCACCAGTAAATCAATTCTCCAGCAGCCAGCTAAAATGAGAAACACAGCTGAGTAATAAACTCCGATTGAATGTGGAGTTCCACCTGAGCAGCCGTAGGGTGAAGACGTGTCGTCTGAACACTCCGGCAGTTTGGGGAGGTTGCAGTTTTTCGCCGGCAGGGGGTGTGGGGGTCTCTTACCCTCCCTGTCCAGTGTTGTTGCCTGCCTGGCTGCGTGCTGACGTGGCCGTGTTGACATGGGGGTCCTGGCCATTCCTCCTGTGTTACGGGTAAATTCCGTGGGCCTGGAATTCACGTGTAAGGCTGGTTATCCGGCCACTGAGTTAGTTATGTGCGACATGCTTCGTGTCCCAGTGGAAGCTGTGTATGGCGTTGAGCTTGTTACGGCCCACCGGGTAATTGTCAAGTTCGTGTGGGAGGAGGAGTATCAGGACTTCCTCCGGCGGAACGAGGGGCGTTCATTGCAGTTGCCGGATGGCGCCGGCTCCGTTACGATCTCGGACCGAAGTGGTGCCCTGACATATGTCAGTGTGCACGGTGCGCCCCTGGAGTTCCCTGAAGACCTTCTCCGGCGCTTCTTCGGGAGGTATGGTTTAGTCATTAGTGTGCGGGTGAACAAGCTGTCCTCGGGGAAGTATGCTGGGAAGCAGACGAACGTCCGTACATTAGGTATGCGCCTGCGGTCGGATATCCCATCTTCTGTCCGGCTGCTGGGCTACTACATTCGGGTGTACTATGCCCGGCAGCCCCGTACTTGTTTCCGGTGTGGCCAGTTGGGGCATCAGGCTGCCGGGTGCTCTGAGACACCTGCTGCACCCGTTAACTTATTCCGGGAGGAGGATTTCCCGCCGCTCCCTCAGGGCATGGATTCCGGAGATGAAGTGGAGCAGGTCCCAGTCGCTGCTGATGCGGCCCCTCCTGCGTCACCCGACATGCCCCCGGTGCTTGTTGTCCCTCAGCCGAGTGCGTCTGCGTCTTCCTCGACTCCTGCTGCTGCGCCTGGTCCTGCACCCTCGCCAGGTGTTCCGGCTGTGCTGGGTGTTGGGGGGGCTGCGGAGCATCCTGTTGTGTGCGGCCCGGTTCCCCATGTGGTTGAGGCTGCTGCAGTACTGCGACGGGCGTTGGTTCGCCCGGTTCGTGAGGGCCGTGGTTCTGGGTCCGCCTCCGGCTGTGAGGATGTGCGGCCAGTGCCCAAGCGTTCTAGGCGCTCTTCTACTGCTTGGGCTGATATGGAGGACTACGACACGGATGGAGCTTCTGGAGATGGTGTGGCGATTCCGGGTGCCTCGTGCTCTACGACGCTGGTGGTGGCTGATGTCCATGTGTCAGCTGTTGACGATGATTGTGCGTCTAATTTACCTCCTGTGCTTTCTCCTGTAGTAGGTTCTCCGCAGTGGGAGGTGGTTGCTCCTACGGGCGTGGATGGTGTGGATCCTGGTGCGAGCCGAGGCATCAAGCTGGTGCTGAAAAAGGATGCCAAGCGTGGGGGGTCCCAGCAGGTACAACGTTCGGTGGTTGACGAGGGGCCCTGTGTGGCAGCTGAGGAGGCTCCCAGTGTGCTGCCCATTGCCCGGCCTCATGGGAAGGTGCCTCTCCCTCTCATCTTGGCCTCCGGAGTGGCGAATGATGCTGACCATCCGTTGAGTTTTGATATTGTTGACCGTGTGCGTCCTGATCCGTGGTGCCCTTCTACCATCTGGATTCGTCGGGCTAAGTGTTTTATTATAGGTGTGCCAGAGTTAATGCCTGATCCTCGTACGCTCAATAGTGACCATGTTTCGGAGGACATTATGCTACTTTGGGAGGCGTATTGTATTCGCTTCCCGGCGGACGAGTGGCCGGACAAGTATGAGATCTTTTCGTAGTCTGTGTGCTTGCCGTGTGTTTGGTGTGGTGTTGTGATGTTTTGTTGTATTTTTCTCTTGTTTTCTTGTGTTATTGATGTCGGCCCTTCAGGCCGGTGTTTAGTGACTTTATATGGTTGTGTATTGATTTGTTTGTTTCTTGATGTACTTTGTTGTTGCATTCTTGGTCCTTCAGGCTAGTTGTTGTGTTTATGCCTGATTTGTTTTCAGGTGTGCGTGTTTATTGTAATTGTTTATTTTGGCCGCGCCTTTTGTTTACGGGGCGGATGGCTTGGTGTGTGTTTTTTTTTTTATTAATGTATTGATTTTATGTTGCTTTACCTGTTGTACGTGTTTGGACAGTCTTGTGTTTGCACTGTTCTGTTTCCTGCTATGCCTCTTGTTGTATGTTTTGTTTTTCTGGAGGTGTTGTTTTGTACTGTGATTGTTGGATTGCCATTGTATTCTGTTTTGTGCTTTGATGTATGCTGTATTTTTCATGTTTTTCTTGTGTGTGTGTTTTGTTGTGCTATGCTGTCGGCCCTCCTGGCCGGTGGTCTATTGTTTTCCTTTATGTATTCTGTATTTTTATTGTATTTAATTTGCATGCTCTGCATGTAAAAAAAAAAAAAAAAAAAAAAAAAAAAAAAAAAAAATTACCAGTTCATAACTGGACATGTTAAACGATTGGGCATGAATATGCTCCAATCTGCAGGTGGCTACTTACTTACTGGTAAAGTTCTGAATGTGAACAAGCCTAAGCCTGCCAACAATAATAAATTAGTCACCAGTAAATCAATTCTCCAGCAGCCAGCTAAAATGAGAAACACAGCTGAGTAATAAACTCCGATTGAATGTAGTACAATTAGTATTCGCCGAGATGTTTCATAGCTCTCAGTGGAAAACCAGTGGTCCGTACCTAAACAAGTACAAGTCACAGCGACCAAGCCATTGAATCCACTGCAGACCTAGAATTATTCTCGACAAGTAATAATTGACCACACTCAGTCTCCCTAGGTAATTAATAATATTAGGCTAGAGAATCTAGCACTCAATACATTAGCATTTCCTGAATTTAGCAATGCTATGAAGTCATCAAGCAACTTTTTATAATTATAATTTCACTTTGACCAAGGTCCAAATACCTGCGCTTAAGGTTTGCCAAGAAAACCTTATTAATACAATGTTTTCTGCACTAAGAGTTAGTGAAAATACTTGCATCAATTTTTGTTTGAGTTGTGTTTCTTTCGTTTCTGCTTAATTATTGTAGGAGCGCAGCACGAACAAACTTGCAAACTTACCAATACGTAAGTGAGTCTACAGAGAACTAATAACCCGTGAAACGTTTAGGTTGGGAAAATGTTACAAATTATCTTGAATAGGATTAATCCTAGCAGTAATTAAATTTCCAGCAACCTTAGGTTTCCCTTTGTTTAATGCATTATCATTAAACATCAGCATTGTTAATTAACATGCTTAATGAGCTCAATATACCTCACCTGTGAATTAACGTAATAATTGAGTGCTTTATTGTTCCCCATGCGAATACGAGCTCAATATTGCTCGCCATGATAATTGAACGCTACCATGCTCCACCTCGTTAATTCGAGCTCAATATAGCTCACCCTGTTAACATGCTTAATGAGCTCAATATAGCTCACCATGTTAACGAGCTCAATATAGCTCACCTTGTTAACTGTTAACGAGTTCAATATAACTCACCCTGTTAACATGCTTAATGAGCTCAATATAGCTCACCATGTTAACGAGCTCAATATAGCTCACCCTGTTAACTGTTAATGAGCTCAATATAGCTCACTCTGTTAACGAGCTCAATATAGCTCAACCTGTTAACGAGCTCAATATAGCTCATAATGTTAACGAGCTCAATTCAGCTCCCGATGTTAATTTGAGTACATTATTACTCACAATGTAGCTAGAGTAACTTCACTAAGAATTAGTGAGTTATCAAAATTAGCTTAGTCCTCTACTTAGGTAGTTTAGAAATTTAAACCATTTATTTAGGTAGGTTTAGGGACTTTAGTTAGTGTCAACTGAGTACTAGCCTAGTCTGTACTCATAATTAATTACAGTTGACTATACTTAAAGAGACTGATTTAATAAACTCAATTTCATTTAAAGGTTGAGTATGCATTAATGAGTTAACAGTGTCAAGCCTATGAGCTGCAGTTCAATTAGCTCATGAGTCAGAATGACTAGGCTACTAATCTCACTGTCGACTCAGAATCTTCTTTGATTTTAATGAACAAACCTTTTCAGTTCTCTAATATTACACTATTTGAGCTAGTTAGCAACTTAGTTATACCATCAGTCAGAATAACTACTGCACGACAGTGCATATTAAATCAAATTTCCTCATTTGATTTTGGGGTGATCATGATGCTGCGTGATGTTATTGTCTAGTAACTCAATAGTTACAAGTTACAGCGACCCTAGACAGTGATCTTACTGTAGTGTCAGAGTCTCCTTGATCTTGAATGACCCAATAATACTTTACTGTATAATAATGTAGAATACAATTTTTACAATAATGTTAATCAGTTCTTAGGAACTTTTTCTGAGTTTGCCAACAATTCAGCAACTACGTAATACACCATTACATGTCACTGCGACGCTAGTTGTTGAGTTTATTGTAAGCTTTAGAGAGTTCCTGATTACCGATAACTTAATCATTTAATATTTCAATGTTTAATCCTTAATTTGTTGTATAGACTATCAAATATAACATTATTTCATCTAGAGTATCTGTGAGTTTGCAAAACTTTAAGACTTAGTAATATAAACGTTACATGTCATAGCGACACCAGTCACAAAGTACATTGTAGGCTTTATTAGTCATTAACTTTAGATGATTCACAATAACATGTTCCATTCAACATGAATTTCTTTACAAGACTCAAATTTCTTGTATGTCCTTGACAATTACGGAACATCCGTTATGTGTGTACTAACATACTAACTTTGGGATAGGTACCCCCTCCCCGCTCAGCTCGTTGTCGCCGTCTGGGGGCTTAGTGGGCGGCTGCCGGAGTGTGATGCTCCTTGGGACAGTCCTCTGTCCTTTTCTAGCCTTGTGCTCCTGCTGCCGTCCTCTCCAATTCTGCTGGGCATCTTTTCCTTTTCCTTCTGTTTCGTTTTTCTCCCCCCTCTTCTCCTATCTGCTTGCCGTTTCCTGCCGACCTTTTGCTCGTTCTGGTTCTTCCCTTGGACTTCTTCTACTTTAACGCCCGGGTGCTTGAGGAGGCATACTCTTGCACCCGTAGAACTGCAGTACCCGACGTCGAGAGCGAGGGGAACCTTTTATTGTCAATCCCCACTTCGTCACTGAACCCGATCTCGACGGACTGTCGGTTTCTTAAGGTGGCGTTTGTGGGGCGTATACTCACGACGCACCCCTAGGAGGCCCCGACAAGATCGGCGATAGCTTCTTGTTGGGTGTCCTGCCTCTAATTGTGGCTCCGTGGTGGGTGTGGGGGCACATTCGTGAGTGAATTCGTAATTTCGTCAAGATGATAACCCCTGTCTCGGCTGCTTCTGGCTTACCTTTTCAGGCTCGTGGGGTGGGCGACCAAGCCCCCGAGTCGGTCCGTATTGGAAGACCGGGCTCTGTAGCCTCCGCTGCATTGGGCCCCGACCTTGCTCCTCCTTTGGCCTCTCTGACTCCTTCCCCTGGCTCCCCTCCCTCCTCTGTGGTTGGGTCGAGCCCCAAGCCCCCAGTGGTGACTACCTCGTCCCCTGGCGCGGCTCCTTCTCTAGTTGTAACTACTGCGCCTTTTAACCCCTCTCTCTCTGGGGGTTCTCACCGCCGTTCTCGTCACGGCCGCCCTCGCTCGATTCCTTCCAGTTCTGCTACCTATCAAGCCTTGTTTGGTCCCGCTTCGTGGGCCAAATATTTTGATCTCCTCCCTCTTGACACTGCGCCTCCTGACGATTTCTCCCTTCATCGACATCTCATTGATTCCGTGGATGCCTCCATTACTTTTAACCCCACTCGTCTCGGTACGCGTGTCGTTGCTGCTCCTTCTCAGGATGCTGCTTCCCGCTTGGCTGCCTTATCCTGCCTTGGCGAGACCCCCGTTCGGGTCTCGAATGAACGTTCAGTTGAATGCCAGTGTTGGCACTATTTTGCTCCCGCCCCATGTTGCGACCGGTGTTCGGGACCTACGCGACTGCCACGACGATATTCGACATATCCTCGCTGCCCAGGGCCATTCTATTCTCCAGGTGGACACGTTTACTCGTCCCCCTCGTGGTAGTCGCCGTCAACCCCTCCGGGTTGTGAAGATTACCTTTGATGGTAGGACCCTTCCACCCTCTGTCATTCTTGCTGGTGCCAGGTGCTCTGTCCAGGAGTACATTCCTTCTCCTCGGCTCTGCAACAAGTGCTGGAGGTTTGGGCATGGTGCCCTCCGCTGCTCCGGGACTGTCTCTCTCTGTCCTTTGTGTGGTGGCGAAGGTCACTCTAAGTCGGAGTGCGCTTCTCCCCAGGCTCGTTGCCTCAACTGCGGTGAGGCCCATCCTACCTTCTCCCGTGCGTGTGTCCATTACAAGCTTGAGGCAGCCGTCCTCAACTTGAAGCACCGGGAGCGTTTATCTTTTCCTGAGGCGAGGCGCCAGGTTCGCCGGCTCCCGCCTTATGCTAATATCTCTTATGCTCGCGTGTTGCGCTCTTCCTCTCCTCGTCCTTCCCGCCTTCCTCAGACTCACAACCGTTTCCAGGCCTTGGACCCTGCTGCGCCCACTGCCCCCTCCTCTGTCCCTTTGGGTTCTCTCCCGAAGGATCCTCCTCCTGGTCCTCTGTCTGGGATTCCCCTTCCTTCTACCCGGTCTGTCGTGTCTTCTGTGTCTCCTTCCTCGTCCCCCTCCGATCCTCCTTCCCATCCTCTTCCTCCATCTATCGGCTCTCCCCGCCGCCTGTCGGTGCGGGCGGATGTCCATCGCTCTCCTAACGGCCGTCGTGTGTGCTCTCGTTCGGCTTCTCCTGTTGAGACACTGGAATCCGTTGCCCGGTACGTAGTTGCTGGGACACCGGTCTCTTTAAGTCAGAAGCGTAAGCCTGGCTCCTCTCCTTCCTCTTCCCCGGCGGGTAAGAAGGCTTCGCTTTCTTCCTCAGCTCCTCCTTCTGGCTCTGTTGCTCCTTCCACTCCCGTTTCAGTGCTTGCGCCCCCTGTTCCCGCTATGGAGGTTTCTTTGGCCCCTGCTTCCCTTTCGGTTGCTGCTCTTGCTGGGGTGCGCTCCTCTCTTTCTACTCCCCCTCTTCCTGCTGCTGTCCTTGACTGCTCCTCTCCGTTGTCTCCTCCTCCTCCTCCTCCTCCTCCTCCGGACCCTGCCCGCCCACCTCTGATCTGTTCTCCCGTTTCCTTCCCTCCGTCTTTGCTCAGTTTACCCATGCCCCCTAACCCTGACTTTGCTGACCCTGATCCCGACCCTGATATCCTTTAACGTGCTCTGTTGGTCTTTCGCCTGTTTCTTCCTTGTTCTCTGTTTTTGTCCTTTCTCTTCTCGTCGTTGTCCATTCTTCAATGGAACGTTCGAGGTTATTACGCCAATTTCCTCGAACTCCAACTTCTGGTTTCGCGGTTTTCGCCCCTTTGTGTCTGTCTCCAGGAGCCGATGCTTGGTGCTCGTCCTGGTCGTTTTCGTGGCTATTCCTTTCTCTCCCCCCCCCCCAGCCATTGCTGGGGCTTCTAATTCTTCTGCTCTCTTGATTCGGGCTGATGTTCCCTTTGTTCCTTTACTTTTTCCTTCGCCTCTCCATTGTTCTGCTGCTCGTATCTTTGTGGGGAAATGGTACACAGTTTGTTCCATTTATCTCCCCCCGAGTGTCCCGCTCTCTCTTCCTGATTTGAAACACCTCCTAGACTCCTTGCCGGAGCCTGTGCTCCTGCTGGGTGACTTCAATTGTCGTCATTCTCTTTGGGGTGACAGTTCTGACGAATACCCGGGGTCGCCTCCTTGAGCCGTTTCTCCTCTCTTCTTCCCTGTCTCTTCTGAATTCTGGTGAGCCCACTCATTTGGACTCTCGAACTCGTACCCTTTCTTGTCTTGATCTTTCTCTCTGCTCTTCTTCTCTTTACTTAGATTTCACATGGCAGGTTCTTGATGACCTCCATGGAAGTGATCATTTCCCCATCCTTGTTTCCTTTTTCTCTTTTCGCCCTTCCCTCTCTTTCCCTAGGTGGCAGTTTGCTAAGGCGGACTGGACCCTATTTTCCCTCAGTGCTACTCTCTCTGACCTCTCCCTTCTGCCCCTCTCTCGCGCTCTCCTCCTTTTTCATGACACTGTCTTCGACGCTGCCCTCCGCTCTATTCCTCGCTCTTCCTCTCGGGGTCCACGGAAGTGCGTTCCCTGGTGGAATGCGGACTGTGCTCGGGCTGTCCGCTGTAAGCGTGCAGCCTGGAAGAAGCACCGCCGTAGGCAGACGACCGATTCTTTTCTTTTCTTTCGGAAAGCGAGTGCGGTGGCCCGTAGGGCCATCCGTACGGCTAAACGTGAATGTTGGGCATCTTATGTCTCGACAATTACGTCCGAAACCCCTCTGGCCCAGATCTGGAAGCGTATCCGCAAGATAGCGGGTAAGTTCGTTCCCGATGTTTCACCGGTCCTTCACCTCCATGATACTCTTGTGGCGGACCCGTTGCAGGTCGCTTCCGAACTGGGTTCCCACTTTTCTTCTGTTAGCTCTGGTCTTCATCTTCCCCAATCTTTCCTTCTTCGTCAACCTGTCCTTGAGTCTCGTCCTTTAGATTTCTGCACTCATCTTCAGCTTCCCTATAATGATCCCTTCTCTCTCTCTGAACTTCGTTCTGCCCTGGCCCTCTGCGGTTCTACGGCGGCGGGCTCCGATGGTATTCATTATGAGATGCTTCGCCATCTCCCTCCGAGCACGTCTCAGTATTTACTGAGTCTGTATAATCGGATCTGGGAGTCGTCGTCAGTCCCTGAGGACTGGCTCGATGCCGTTGTCCTCCCTGTTCGCAAACCGGGGTCTCTGGGTACTTCCCCTAAGGACTTTCGCCCTATTGCTCTCACAAGTTGTGTCTGCAAACTCTTTGAACGTATGGTTAACGTTCGTCTGATGTGGTTCCTAGAACACCATCACCTCCTCTCCCCTTCTCAATTTGGTTTCCGCAAGTGCCGCAGCACGACTGATGTCCTGGTGAACTTGGAGGTCTATATTACGTACTGCTTTTGCTGCGAAGACCTCCGTTGTTGCCGTCCTTTTTGACCTAGAAAAGGCTTACGACACCACTTGGCGTTATCATATCCTATCTCAACTTCATTCTTTTGGCCTTCGTGGTCATCTCCCTCTCTTTCTCCGCAGCTTCCTCTCTCGTCGTTCCTTTCGGGTGCGCCTTGGTACCGCTCTCTCTCCCTCTTTTCAGCAATACGAAGGTGTGCCCCAGGGTAGTGTTCTGAGCACTACTCTTTTTCTGGTTGCCCTCAATGGTCTTCTTTCCTCTCTTCCTTCTGGTGTCTTCTCCGCTCTCTATGTCGATGATCTTACCCTTTGTTGTCAGGGTGATGATTCGCCTCTCCTTCAACGCCGGCTTCAACTTGCGATTGATGCCGTGTCGTCTTGGGCCACAGGTCATGGCTTCAAGTTCTCTACTTCTAAGACTTGTGCCATGACTTTTACGCGGAAACGGGTTGTTCTTCGTCCCTCTTTGTCACTTTATGGTCATCCCCTTGAATACAAAGATTCCGCGAAGCTTTTGGGGTTATTCCTTGACACTCGTTTGTCTTGGTCTCCCCATATCTCTTACCTCCCGTGTTGAGTGCTCTAAGTCCCTTACCCTCCTTCGGGTCTTGTCCCATACTTCTTGGGGGGCAGATAGGCGCACTCTCCTTGCTTTACATTCCTCTCTCGTCCTGTCTAAGCTCGATTATGGTTGCCCTGCTTACTCGTCTGCTTCTCCTTCTACTCTTCGCCGTCTTGATGCTTTGCACCATACTGGGTTGCGCCTCAGTTCTGGTGCCTTTCGTTCGACTCCCGTCCTTAGCTTGTATGTTGACACTGGCTTCCTGTCTCTCCAGGACCGCCGTGATCGCTACTGTCTTCGCTATCTTGCGCGGTCCTTGCAACATTCTTCCTCTCGCCTCTGTCGTGCTTTAACTTTTACCCCTCCTGCGGTTCCTGTTCCTCTTCACCACCTCCCTCTTTCTGTCCGGTTATCTCGCCTGCAGGATTCTCTTTCCGTTCGTATTTCTGATGTTTCTCCTCGTGTTGTTCCTTCTTTGCCCCCGTGGAGGGTCCCTCTTCCGCGGTTTTGTACATCCTTGACTCGTATCACTAAAGCTTTTACCCCTCCTACAGTTCTAAATCGCCTTTTCCTCGAGCACTTTTCTTCTCACTCCCGCTCCGTTTCTGTCTTCACCGATGGGTCTAAGTCAGCGGACGGTGTTGGCTACTCTGTTGTTTTTCCTGATCGCACTTATATGTGTCGCTTGCCTCCGGAGACTAGCATCTTTACAGCGGAACTTTATGCTATTCTCTATGCTCTTCGTCTCCTGCTTTCTCGTTGTCAGTCTTCCTTTGTGGTTGTTGTTGACTCTCGTAGTGCCCTCATGGCTCTCGGGTGCTTTAATCCAGTTCATCCGGTAGTTGTCGAGATCCAGCATTGGCTGTTTCTCGTTCACAGTAAATTTAAGTCGGTTGAGTTTTGTTGGGTTCCCAGCCATATTGGCGTGTCTTTAAATGAGCGTGCGGATGCTGCCGCTAAGGAAGCTGTCCGCTCTTGTCCCATCTCTCGTAAAGGCATTCCGTATTCCGACTTTTACCCGGTTATCCATTCCTCAGTCCTTACCCGTTGGCAGGCTTCTTGGTTGTCTGTTACTGGTAACAAGCTACGTACTCTTAAATGTTGTGTTTCCTCGTGGCCGTCCTCCTTCCACCGTAACCGGCGGTGGGAAACAGCTCTAGCGAGGTTGCGTATTGGCCATACTCGCTTAACCCATGGTCACTTGATGGAGCGCCGCCCTGCTCCTTATTGTCCTAGTTGCATTGTCCCTCTTACGGTCGTGCATGTCCTTCTTGAATGTCCTGACTTCCAGGACGAGCGTGTGTCTTGCTTTCCGACCGCCCCTCGCGGTCACCTGTCCCTCGATAGAATTCTTGGTGACTCGGATACTTTCGATATCGTTCGCCTTATGCGTTTTTGTTCTCGTATTGGCATCCTTGGTGATATTTAGCGCCCTCTGATTATTTTGCGTATTTGATGGTGCTACATAGCCTTCCCGGTTTGGTGCCTTCTTTTGATAATTACTTACTTACTTACTTGGGATAGGTATGTCAGAACTCAACATTGCACTGCGACCCGAGAATTCTCCCCCCGGAGTTATGTTGGAAATTTCCAACACTAATAAACTACTATTGTATTATAATAAATCATTATTATTATATACTAATTACAGTAGTCACTAAATTTACTAACAGTAGTGTCAACATAAACTAACCATTGTATCTGCGTATTAATGCTGAAGTTCTCAAGAAATAGAGCACCAACATTGCGTCAGATAATGTCTAGTTAAAAACATTTATTACCAATGTGTTAGAGAATTGAATGTGGTTCTCTAAAATCATCAGTATTCCGTGTGATAATTACTTACGGATAACATAACTCCCAATAATTCTAAATCGAGAGTTTTTAGTTACAATTGTTATCAAGTAATAGTTTTTCTGTCACGCGTGAATGCCATGGAGAAAACTAAAATCTTCTCCATTTCTCGTTTAACACCATAAGACGAGAAGGCGATAATATTTAAATCCCTAGAATTGCAACCCAGTCCTCATTAAAGTATTTCAACCACAATTGCACGGAATAGTATTATTCGTGATTAATAATTTCTGTGGTGAATGTGAAACGGGTTGGGGAAGGCAGAGACGCCATTGTGCAGCGAGCGTGCTTGGACAGCGGAAGGTCTTGGCGTCAAGAGTGGCGAGACACGTGGCGTTTGGGAGTTATCAGCAAGAATTACACTGATACCCAACTAATACCGAATAATTATTCTTCCACGAGCTCTATAGTGCTCGGCCAATCAATAACGCGTCTAGAATTAAGCCAAAACCCACAAACACGTGTACAACGCCGTGAAAGTTTGGGACTGGCAGACGCGATATCGGCAGACTTCAGTAATTGCTGCGCTCATGTTAAGTATAGTTTCTTTCTTGATGCATCATTTAAGATTGTATATTTCGTGAGTAGTCTGTCGTTATATAGTGAGACGACCCCAAATCCAACGTTAGTACTGCATTAATGTTTATTTTCTATTTTCATGAATATTGAGATTAAAAGTAGCCTAGTCCAGTGCTACTTAATATCCTTTAAATTACAGCTCGTATGTGAGGAGTCAACGAGTCGTTAACAGCATTCGTGTTATTCACCTCTAATTTCTTCTATGTGGAGATCCTGAGATCACAAGGACGAATCACGAACGATGTCATAGAAATCGTCTTAAAGCTAAGACTTTTTATACACATTTAATTCCATTTTTTATCATTATACAAATTTGCAAGACTATCATATTGAATATTCTTACCATATCTGATTATTGGAAACTTATGTGTTTACTTAGATGATTGCTCTTTAATTTAATAATCATTAATATTCACTATTTGAGTTTACATATTTGACTATAGCATTTTCGATCATAATATTATTTACTCAACAATGAACTGGTGACGAACCACACTAGTTCCTAGACGTATATGAAGTTCTAGCAATACCCCCCCCCCCAATGTAGGTGTTTGAGGCTCTGACTTTAGTTAATTAATCATTCAGTCCATTTTTTATTTTAAGTGATTATTCTTCCTAATACTTATCCATAGACAATGGTTCTTCAGTGTGTTTTCTAATGATCACTTTTATAGTTCCCTCTTTTCTCAAAAGTGGGTGGTCCTTCGTTATTAAATTAAATAAGTAAATAATTGAATAATTGAGTCAAGCCCCAGATATCCCACAGGGGGGAAGGGTTGTAGAGATTAGCTCCCACAGCCTGTAAAGTGCCCGTGATGGCGTGCGTCTAGGCCTGGCGGAACTGTTTCTACAAACAGGAGAAGGGGCGAAGGCGGGTCTCTGGCACCTTAAAACCAGTTGCTTTGAGCAGATGGGACTCGTTAGCCTGGGAAGGCAGCTCATCTAGGGGAAGGAAAATCCCGAATTCAAACCTCTGCTGTCTTGCGGTTAAACCCACTCATGGGAAAGGCTTCAGGAGTCAACCCTGAGGAAAAATCAGGAGTTGGAGTCCCTAAGGCAGTTTGCAGCTGTTTACAGCTAGATTCAGGTAACTCTAGCGACGACACTGGTGCCAAGCGTATTGGCGCCTGCCCTTCCCTTGGATCACGTCGGTGGCGTGGAGAGGGTGGATCTGCAGCATAGGCAACAGCCGGTTCTCCATAATTACTGCCCAGGCCTGTGCCCTGGAGGGGACACTCCAGCAAGCGATGGCTCTGCACGGGAAGCGACAGTTACCGGCGCCTACCACTCAATTGGCGTAGAGTGAGGCACCAGGGGTTGCTTCCGTCGGTGGGAGAAATCATCCGATTTCGTTGGACAGCTACATCCCACCTCAAGCTGAGCGACCCCCAGCCAATAAGGTGCTGTCCCGTAATGGTCCACTTGCTCCACTGAGTGCGTGGGACTTAGGGCACAATCCAAAAAGCGGATCGTCAACCATGCACCAGGGAAAAGAAAACACAGAGTCACTCAGCTCTCAAACTGGGCACATGGAATGTTAGGACTATGACACCGGGTCTCTCGGAAGATCTACTGGAAGTGAACGACGCCCGCAAGACAGCTGTGATCTACAATGAACTACGCTGGCTCCAGATGGACATAGTCGCCCTGCAGAAGACACGTTTGCCCGCGATCGTCAGCATACGAGAGAAGGACTTTACCTTCTTCTGGCAGGGCAAACATCCAGAAGAGAAGGGAACATGGCATTGGCTTCGCCATCAGGAACAGGTTGTTAGAGTCCATCGTACCACCCACGGAGAGGTCTGCAAGGATCATCAAACTTCCTCTTCATACAGCAGCAGGAATGGTCAGCCTCATTAACGCCTATGCACCAATAATGACCTCCTCTACCGAAGAGAAGGACGAGTTCTATGATGACCTCGGCCTAACTCTCAGAGACATGCGTCAACAAGAGCCAGTCTTCCTCCTGGGAGACTTTAATTCAAGAGTTGGTTCTGATCACAGCTCTTGGCCTTCCTGCCTAGGCCAGTTTGTATTTGGGAAGATGAATAATAGTGGGCAGCGCTTCCTGGAGTTCTGCTGTCGTCATGATCTCTGCATAACCAATTCCTTCTTCGACACCCAGCCCCAGTATAAGGTTTCCGGGAGACACCCCAGGTTTAAGCATTGGCACCAACTCGACCTGGTGCTTATGGGGGGGGGGGGGCGTAGCAATCTGAGAAACGTCAAACTGACCCGCTACTTCCAGAGCGCAGATTGTGACACCGACAACTCTCTCGTCGTTTGCAGAGTAAATTTCCAGCCCCGGAAAATCCACAGATTAAAGAAGGAGAGAAGACCACGCATTAACGAAAACAAGACCCGTGACCTTCACAAGATGGAGGAATTCACTGCGGCGCTGGTAAATGACCTTCCTGTACCACCCTGGATATCGCAATTGAGAGGTGGTTAAATCTCAGGAGCGCTATTTATTTTCAACACTGCCATATCCACCTTCGGTAAGAGGCAGAACAAGTCAGCAGATTGGTTCAAATCCATTGCAGGGGAACTGTTACACCTCGTAGAGGAAAAGAGACGAGCTCTCTCATCCTACAAGAACCTGCCCTCAGAAAGGAACCTAAAGGTCCTCCGTACTGCTCGCAATAGAGTTCAACAAACTGCGAGGCGCTGTACTAATGATTACTGGCTTTGACTTTGTTCCAGCATCCAGACCTCGGCTATTGTCGGCAACATAAGAGGCACAAATCAAATAGGCAACAGGCCCTACACAAAATAGGATGGCTCCTCTGAATGATCTCTCCAGTGACGGCCATCACTGGAGAGATCGTTAAAGACCGTGATCAACAGATGAATCGGTGGGTGGAACATTACTCCAAACTCTACTCCAGATAAAACATGGTCAGCGTAGAGGCTTTGCATGCAATCAAGTGCCTGCCCATCATGGAAGAACTTGATCTTGAACCGACTGTGGAAGATGTTGAGAAAGCAGTGGATTCACTTTCCTCAGGGCAGGCCCCAGGAGACGACAGGATTCAGCCTGAAGTTCTCAAGGGTGCTCGTGTAACATTTCAAACTGAGCTTCATGAACTTCTGTGCCAGTGCTGGAGGGAGGGCTCGGTGCCACAAGACATAAGAGATGCAAACATCATCACTCTCTACAAAAATAAAGGTGACAGAAGCGATGTCAACAACTATCGCGGCATCTCCCTCCTCAGCGTCGTCGGCCAACTCTGCTAAGGGTCGTCTTGGTCAGGCTTCATATTCTGGCTGAAAGAGTGTACCCTGAGTCACAGTGTGGTTTCCGAGCAGAGAGGTCGACCACTGACATCGTGTTCTCCCTCGAGACAGCTTCAAGAAAAGTGCAGGGAGTAGAGAAAAGCCTTGTACTTTGCCTTCATTGACCTAACAAAGGCCTTTAACCTCGTGAGCAGGGACCGACTCTTCAAGATCTTGGCCAAAATTGGCTGTCCACCACCCTTCTCAGCATGATACAATCGTTTCACAAGGACATGAACGAACAGTCGTGTATGACAGCTCAACTTCTGAACCATTCAACATCAACAGTGGTGTTAAATAAGGGTGCGTTCTTGCTCCAACCCTGTATCTTCTTCGCGATCCTCGTCAAGCATGCCTTTGGGACAACCACAGAGGGCATATATCTCCGTACAAGATCTAATGGACAGCTCTAAATCTATCCAGACTCCGAGCACAGACGAAAGTACAGAGGCTAATCCTCAGGGAGTTCCTCTTCGCCGACGACTTAGCAATCACCCAAACACACAGCAGAAAGCCTGCAGCAGCTATTCAGGCTGCTGCAGGCCTGTTAAGCATTCGGACGGACAATCAGCCTGAAGAAGACAATCAGATCATGGACGTCTTGTCCCATGTCTTGTCCCACAGGTAATGGGACAAGACGTCAATGAACTACCCCCCTGTATAAACATAGCAGACTATGTGTTGGAGGCAGTTCATGAGTTTGCGTACCTGGGCTCCACAATCTCTGACACCCTTTCCCTGGAAACTGAGCTCAACAGGCGTATCATGAAGTCCACAACAACACTGGCCAGGCTCACAAAGTGAGTTTGGAAAAATGCCAAACTGACAGTGCACACAGAGGCACAAGGCTCTCGCGAGGAGAGATGGCTCAATACCTTTCACATGCGGAACCTGAGACACATCCTTGACATCACGTGGAAAGACCACGTCACCAACAACACAGTACTCGAGAGAACAGGAGTCCCTTCAATATTTACTCTCCTGAAGCAGAGATGCATGCAATGGCGGGGACATGTCACATGCATGGAAGATGGCCGCATACATCTTGACGGATGCCAACTATATAGTTTCAATAGGGCTTATATTACCCAGTCATAGTAGGAAAGACATATACCTGTAAGTGGATGTGAAAGGTAATGTACCAGTAGCCAGAACGCGCTGCTTGACCTGATCTGTGGTACTCGATTTTCCTCAAATTATACACTTTTCTATTTTTTTCATATGGAATGATTAAGCTTTCCATTATATTGAATATAATTTTATTTGTTTAATTTATATGATAACAAACATACAAATATGATTAAACTAAACATAATATAATACAAATAATATAATAATTCATTGTGCCTGGGGACAGGCAGTCAGTTTATACATACAGTACATATTAGGCTTATATCGTTCCCCCCCCCCCACCCTTACCAGGATGCAACCCCACAACAAGGTGACTAACACATGTAAACATATTTGCTGCTAAGTGTACAGCAGCATTAGGTGAAAGGAAACTCGCCCATCCATTTCTGTGCCTCCCAGGATTTTTGAGCATTATAATATGAGCTATGTTACTGGGGAACTTCCTATCTCTTAGACCAACAGTTTACTCATTCCAATTCTCAAGAGAAATCAAAAGAATGCTTTCTGCCCAATTTTCCTTTATACCTACATTTGCAAAACATTCGAGATAAGTCCTGAACCGTCTCCTCCATAGAATACGAACCATGAATTTCCTGCCAGACATATGGCTTCATGCATGGAAGGAATGTGCATCATTGCATTACCACTTTTCTTACCCAGCATACTGAAAAGTCATATACCACCCTCCTAGATCTCAAGTTGGCCTTTGATATTGCAAATCAAGATGTTATCTTGAGTGAGCTTGCAAGAATGAATATTGGTGGTCGGATTCTTTATTGGATCAGGGGTGACTTATCCAACAGGAAGTCATCTGTATGTTTCCAGGGGCATTGGATTGTAGCAAGAGACATCGAACTTGGCACCCCACAGGAAGGTGACCTCAGTCCTACCTTATTTAATATCTTATTGCTTGCCTTGACAGTTGTACAAGAATGTAAGAAGTCTTGTACTTATAAATAAATATATAAATGGCAAATAATTAAACACGCTGTTTAACTCTGTACCGAGGAAACCCAACGTCATTAGCACATCATTAGCTTTGCTGATGATATTATGATACACATCACTGGGTATGCTAACACGCAGAACACTGTTCACTCTGTATTAGACTCATGTCAGGACCTAGATTTAGTTATCTCTGCAGAGAAAACAAAGATACTAAATCGGCGTTAACCCAGGCAGAGAGGAGCTGTTCGCAAGGTGCAACGGTATGATATCTCCCAGCTTGTCTACGTTAACAGATTTAAATATCTTGGCCTTGAGGTGCCACTGAATGGTTCTGTAATATTCAGACTCTGTCATCAGTATAAAGAGACGCTCAGAGCTCTCAAGCTGTTGCAGGTTATCCCTCAGGTTATGGTGCCAGGGTCAACTTTGTCAAAATGATATTCCTTGCATACATTAGATTTTTAGTGGATTATGCTGCACCTCTGCTTGTCTTAATGCGTGAAAGGAAGCTGGGAGGGCTTCAACAAATGCAGAACGAAGCATTGAGGATAATCCTTGGGTGCCTTCGTACCACAAGGATACTTAACATGAGAAAGGAACTTAATATTCCGTGCGTCGTTGATCGTGTTACTGAAATTAACTGTCAAATTGGAATAAAATGGCCAAGGCTAACTCATCCTAACCTTTGAACAGAATCCCTCTAGAATTTCTTTATTGAAAATCAATACTGTTCCAAATAGATAACTAAAACTGGAATTGAACTCAGAATGTATCAGATATATAATTAGTACCAAGAGAGACAACAACGGCACTTTCCTGCCCCGTGGGAGAGTACACGCTTTCCAATTTTAATCCCTTCCTTTCCACCCACGAAGCAAATTAGAGATCAGCTAAGCTTCGTCTTGAAGCAAAGCTCAACGCCTCAAGCCATATTGATGCTCTGTCCACAGAGCATTCTCTCTCTCTCAAATCATATACACTGATGGTTCCCTACAGCGCCCCACGGGTGCAGCTGCAAGTGCAGTTGTCCTGACAATGGGCAATGGTTTATATTTTGAGTGCGGGAGTCCGTATAAACAACTGGGCCTCTACCCTTCAGACCGAAACTATTTGCATTGCTTCTTGCATTGAAATGTGTTAAAGTTTCCAAACTTGATACATAAATTGTAAGTGACTTTTTATCATCCTTAATTGCTCACAACTCTTTAAGACGTATCTGTACCATGTTCGTGTCTGAAGCTAGAAGCAAATACAACAAAATTAATAATGATGGTTTGCCAAAGAATCTGTCTTTAAAGGGGAAATTGTGTATAACCTAGGATTGTCAATAAACAGTCTGAAAGCATTAGTACACCATGAACTTCAAGAAAATCTTGTAGATATGAGGCAAAGTGAAATCGACACCAATAATTCCATCTATCATCATTCTATCATACGACCCCCTCCCCGCTCAGCTCGTTGTCGCCGTGTGGGGGCTTAGTGGGCGGCTGCCGGAGTGTGATGCTCCTTGGGACGGTCCTCTGTCCTTTTCTAGCCTTGTGCTCCTGCTGCCGTCCTCTCCAATTCTGCTGGGCATCTTTTCCTTTTCCTTCTGTTTAGTTTTTCTCCCCCCTCTTCTCCTATCTGCTTGCCGTTTCCTACCGACCTTTTGCTCGTTCTGGTTCTTCCCTTGGACTTCTTCTATTTTGACGCCCGGGTGCTTGAGGAGGCATACTCATGCACCCGTAGAACTGCAGTACCCGACGTCGAGAGCGAGGGGAACCTTTTATTGTCAATCCCCACTTCGTCACTGAACCCGATCTCGACGGACTGTCGGTTTCTTAAGGTGGCGTTTGTGGGGCGTATACTCGCGACGCACCCCTAGGAGGACCCGACAAGATCGGCGATAGCTTCTTGTTGGGTGTCCTGCCTCTAATTGTGGCTCCATGGTGGGTGTGGGGGCACATTCGTGAGTGAATTCTTTCTTTCATCAGGATGATTACCCCTGCTTCGGCTTCTTCTGGTTTACCTTCTCAGGCTCGTGGGGTGGGCGACCAAGCCCCCGAGTCGGTCCGTATTGGAAGACCGGGCTCTGTAGCCTCCGCTGCATTGGGCCCCGACCTTGCTCCTCCTTTGGCCTCTCTGACTCCTTCCTCTGGCTCCCCTCCCTCCTCTGTGGTTGGGTCGAGCCCCAAGCCCCCAGTGGTGACTACCTCGTCCCCTGGCGTGGCTCCTTCTCTAGTTGTAACTACTGCGCCTTTTAACCCCTCTCTCTCTGGGGGTTCTCACCGCCGTCTTCGTCACGGCCGCCCTCGCTCGATTCCTTCCAGTTCTGCTACCTATCAAGCCTTGTTTGGTCCCGCTTCGTGGGCCAAATATTTTGATCTCCTCCCTCTTGATTCTGCGCCTCCTGACGATTTCTCCCTCCATCGACATCTCATTGATTCCGTGGATGCCTCCATTACTTTCAACCCCACTCGTCTCGGTACACGTGTCGTTGCTGCTCCTTCTCAGGATGCTGCTTCCCGCTTGGCTGCCTTATCCTGCCTTGGCGAGACCCCCGTTCGGGTCTCGAAGAACGTTCAGTTGAATGCCAGTGTTGGCACTATTTTGCTCCCGCCCCATGTTGCGACCGGTGTTCGGGACCTACGCGACTGCCACGACGATATTCGACATATCCTCGCTGCCCAGGGCCATTCTATTCTCCAGGTGGACACGTTTACTCGTCCCCCTCGTGGTAGTCGCCGTCAACCCCTCCGGGTTGTGAAGATTACCTTTGATGGTAGGACCCTTCCACCCTCTGTCATTCTTGCTGGTGCCAGGTGCTCTGTCCAGGAGTACATTCCTTCTCCTCGGCTCTGCAACAAGTGCTGGAGGTTTGGGCATGGTGCCCTCCGCTGCTCCGGGACTGTCTCTCTCTGTCCTTTGTGTGGTGGCGAAGGTCACTCTAAGTCGGAGTGCGCTTCTCCCCAGGCTCGTTGCCTCAACTGCGGTGAGGCCCATCCTACCTTCTCCCGTGCGTGTGTCCATTACAAGCTTGAGGCAGCTGTCCTCAACTTGAAGCACCGGGAGCGTTTATCTTTTCCTGAGGCGAGGCGCCAGGTTCGCCGGCTCCCGCCTTATGCTAATATCTCTTATGCTCGCGTGTTGCGCTCTTCCTCTCCTCGTCCTTCCCGCCTTCCTCAGACTCACAACCGTTTCCGGGCCTTGGACCCTGATGCGCCCACTGCCCCCTCCTCTGTCCCTTTGGGTTCTCTCCCGAAGGATCCTCCTCCTGGTCCTCTGTCTGGGGTTCCCCTTCCTTTTACCCGGTCTGTCGTGTCTTCTGTGTCTCCTTCCTCGTCCCCCTCCGATCCTCCTTCCCATCCTCTTCCTCCATCTATCGGCTCTCCCCGCCGCCTGTCGGTGCGGGCGGATGTCCATCGCTCTCTTAACGGCCGTCGTGTGTGCTCTCGTTCGGCTTCTCCTGTTGAGACACTGGAATCCGTTGCCCGGTACGTAGTTGCTGGGACACCGGTCTCTTTAAGTCAGAAGCGTAAGCCTGGCTCCTCTCCTTCCTCTTCCCCGGCGGGTAAGAAGGCTTTGCTTTCTTCCTTAGCTCCTCCTTCTGGCTCTGTTGCTCCTTCCCCTCCCGTTTCAGTGCTAGCGCCCCCTGTTCCTGCTATGGAGGTTTCTTTGGCTCCTGCTTCCCTTTCGGTTGCTGCTCTTGCTGGGGTGCGCTCCTCTCTTTCTACTCCCCCTCTTCCTGCTGCTGTCCTTGACTGCTCCTCTCCGTTGTCTCCTCCTCCTCCTCCTCCTCCGGACCCTGCCCGCCCACCTCTGATCTGTTCTCCCATTTCCTTCCCTCCGTCTTTGCTCAGTTTACCCATGCCCCCTAACCCTGACTTTGCTGACCCTGATCCCGACCCTGATATTCTTTAACGTGCTCTGTTGGTCTTTCGCCTTTGTTTCTTCCTTGTTCTCTGTTTTTGTCCTTTCTCTTCTCGTCGTTGTCCATTCTTCAATGGAACGTTCGAGGTTATTACGCCAATTTCCTCGAACTCCAACTTCTGGTTTCGCGGTTTTCGCCCCTTTGTGTCTGTCTCCAGGAGCCGATGCTTGGTGCTCGTCCTGGTCGTTTTCGTGGCTATTCCTTTCTCTCCCCCCCCCCCCCAGCCATTGCTGGGGCTTCTAATTCTTCTGCTCTCTTGATTCGGGCTGATGTTCCCTTTGTTCCTTTACTTTTTCCTTCGCCTCTCCATTGTTCTGCTGCTCGTATCTTTGTGGGGAAATGGTACACAGTTTGTTCCATTTATCTCCCCCCGAGTGTCCCGCTCTCTCTTCCTGATTTGAAACACCTCCTAGACTCCTTGCCGGAGCCTGTGCTCCTGCTGGGTGACTTCAATTGTCGTCATTCTCTTTGGGGTGACGTTCTGACGAATACCCGGGGTCGCCTCCTTGAGCCGTTTCTCCTCTCTTCTTCCCTGTCTTTTCTGAATTCTGGTGAGCCCACTCATTTGGACTCTCGAACTCGCACCCTTTCTTGTCTTGATCTTTCTCTCTGCTCTTCTTCTCTTTACTTAGATTTCACATGGCAGGTTCTTGATGACCTCCATGGAAGTGATCATTTCCCCATCCTTGTTTCCTTTTTCTCTTTTCGCCCTTCCCTCTCTTTCCCTAGGTGGCAGTTTGCTAAGGCGGACTGGACCCTATTTTCCCTCAGTGCTACTCTCTCTGACCTCTCCCTTCTGCCTCTCTCTCGCGCTCTCCTCCTTTTTCATGACACTGTCTTCGACGCTGCCCTCCGCTCTATTCCTCGCTCTTCCTCTCGGGGTCCATGGAAGTGCGTTCCCTGGTGGAATGCGGACTGTGCTCGGGCTGTCCGCTGTAAGCGTGCAGCCTGGAAGAAGCACCGCCGTAGGCAGACGACCGATTCTTTTCTTTTCTTTCGGAAAGCGAGTGCGGTGGCCCGTAGGGCCATCCGTACGGCTAAACGTGAATGTTGGGCATCTTATGTCTCGACAATTACGTCCGAAACCCCTCTGGCCCAGATCTGGAAGCGTATCCGCAAGATAGCGGGTAAGTTCGTTCCCGATGTTTCACCGGTCCTTCACCTCCATGATACTCTTGTGGCGGACCCGTTGCAGGTCGCTTCCGAACTGGGTTCCCACTTTTCTTCTGTTAGCTCTGGTCTTCATCTTCCCCAATCTTTCCTTCTTCGTAAACCTGTCCTTGAGTCTCGTCCTTTAGATTTCTGCACTCATCTTCAGCTTCCCTATAATGATCCCTTCTCTCTCTGAACTTCGTTCTGCCCTGGCCCTCTGCGGTTCTACGGCGGCGGGCTCCGATGGTATTCATTATGAGATGCTTCGCCATCTCCCTCCGAGCACGTCTCAGTATTTACTGAGTCTGTATAATCGGATCTGGGAGTCGTCGTCAGTCCCTGAGGACTGGCTCGATGCCGTTGTCCTCCCTGTTCGCAAACCGGGGTCTCTGGGTACTTCCCCTAAGGACTTTCGCCCTATTGCTCTCACAAGTTGTGTCTGCAAACTCTTTGAACGTATGGTTAACGTTCGTCTGATGTGGTTCCTGGAACACCATCACCTCCTCTCCCCTTCTCAATTTGGTTTCCGCAAGTGCCGCAGCACGACGGATGTCCTGGTGAACTTGGAGGTCTATATACGTACTGCTTTTGCTGCGAGGACCTCCGTTGTTGCCGTCCTTTTTGACCTAGAAAAGGTTTACGACACCACTTGGCGTTATCATATCCTATCTCAACTTCATTCTTTTGGCCTTCGTGGTCATCTCCCTCTCTTTCTCCGCAGCTTCCTCTCTCGTCGTTCCTTTCGGGTGCGCCTTGGTACCGCTCTCTCTCCCTCTTTTCAGCAATACGAAGGTGTGCCCCAGGGTAGTGTTCTGAGCACTACTCTTTTTCTGGTTGCCCTCAATGGTCTTCTTTCCTCTCTTCCTTCTGGTGTCTTCTCCGCTCTCTATGTCGATGATCTTACCCTTTGTTGTCAGGGTTATGATTCGCCTCTCCTTCAACGCCGGCTTCAACTTGCGATTGATGCCGTGTCGTCTTGGGCCACAGGTCATGGCTTCAAGTTCTCTACTTCTAAGACTTGTGCCATGACTTTTACGCGGAAACGGGTTGTTCTTCGTCCCTCTTTGTCACTTTATGGTCATCCCCTTGAATACAAAGATTCCGCGAAGCTTTTGGGGTTATTCCTTGACACTCGTTTGTCTTGGTCTCCCCATATCTCTTACCTCCGTGTTGAGTGCTCTAAGTCCCTTACCCTCCTTCGGGTCTTGTCCCATACTTCTTGGGGGGCAGATAGGCGCACTCTCCTTGCTTTACATTCCTCTCTCGTCCTGTCTAAGCTCGATTATGGTTGCCCTGCTTACTCGTCTGCTTCTCCTTCTACTCTTCGCCGTCTTGATGCTTTGCACCATACTGGGTTGCGCCTCAGTTCTGGTGCCTTTCGTTCGACTCCCGTCCTTAGCTTGTATGTTGACACTGGCTTCCTGTCTCTCCAGGACCGCCGTGATCGCTACTGTCTTCGCTATCTTGCGCGGTCCTTGCAACATCCTTCCTCTCGTCTCTGTCGTGCTTTAACTTTTACCCCTCCTGCGGTTCCTGTTCCTCTTCACCACCTCGCTCTTTCTGTCCGGTTATCTCGCCTGCAGGATTCTCTTTCCGTTCGTATTTCTGATGTTTCTCCTCGTGTTGTTCCTTCTTTGCCCCCGTGGAGGGTCCCTCTTCCGCGGTTTTGTACATCCTTGACTCGTATCACTAAAGCTTTTACCCCTCCTACAGTTCTAAAACGCCTTTTCCTCGAGCACTTTTCTTCTCACTCCCGCTCCGTTTCTGTCTTCACCGATGGGTCTAAGTCAGCGGACGGTGTTGGCTACTCTGTTGTTTTTCCTGATCGCACTTATATGTGTCGCTTGCCTCCGGAGACTAGCATCTTTACAGCGGAACTTTATGCTATTCTCTATGCTCTTCGTCTCCTGCTTTCTCGTTGTCAGTCTTCCTTTGTGGTTGTTGTTGACTCTCGTAGTGCCCTCATGGCTCTCGGGTGCTTTAATCCAGTTCATCCGGTAGTTGTCGAGATCCAGCATTGGCTGTTTCTCGTTCACAGTAAATTTAAGTCGGTTGAGTTTTGTTGGGTTCCCAGCCATATTGGCGTGTCTTTAAATGAGCGTGCGGATGCTGCCGCTAAGGAAGCTGTCCGCTCTTGTCCCATCTCTCGTAAAGGCATTCCGTATTCCGACTTTTACCCGGTTATCCATTCCTCAGTCCTTACCCGTTGGCAGGCTTCTTGGTTGTCTGTTACTGGTAACAAGCTACGTACTCTTAAATGTTGTGTTTCCTCGTGGCCGTCCTCCTTCCACCGTAACCGGCGGTGGGAAACAGCTCTAGCGAGGTTGCGTATTGGCCATACTCGCTTAACCCATGGTCACTTGATGGAGCGCCGCCCTGCTCCTTATTGTCCTAGTTGCATTGTCCCTCTTACGGTCGTGCATGTCCTTCTTGAATGTCCTGACTTCCAGGACGAGCGTGTGTCTTGCTTTCCGACCGCCCCTCGCGGTCACCTGTCCCTCGATAGAGTTCTTGGTGACTCGGATACTTTTGATATCGTTCGCCTTATGCGTTTTTGTTCTCGTATTGGCATCCTTGGTGATATTTAGCGCCCTCTGATTATTTTGCGTATTTGATGGTGCTACATAGCCTTCCCGGTTTGGTGCCTTCTTTTGATAATTACTTACTTCTATCATACGAGAGGAGCCACAAATTTATGGATCATCCAATAAAATTAACAGACTTCTACATGTTACTACAGCTCAGCTTAGACTGGGATACAAGTATCTCTGGGAATTTTCATTATCTGCTGATGGAGACCTGACCAAATGTAAACTGTGTCAACCAAATTCTTCGCACACCCTCCGTCACTGTGTGATGGAGGGTGAAAAGATACGTGAATTCAAAGACAACTCTGTAACACATGTTCAAGATATGTGTAAATATTTAATTCAAAATAATCTTCTGCCAGAAGTCTTGGCCAAATCTCCCCAGTTTGCTAACCGCAGGTAGTATCTGAGTGATTATAACCAATCCACGGCTGTCCATTAGATGGAGGGGGGGGGGGCAGTGTGTAGCATAAACAAATCAATTGTGACTCTAGCTCTCCACGTATGTCAGTTGCTTAAATTAAAAACTGTACTTGTGGTCGGTCTCGAGCCCATTGCTGATGTGACGAAAAGCATTTAATTTTGTAACTAGCTCATCAAGATTGTAACTTGCTTAGCTAAATGAATTGTGGTGTATGGGGGGGGGGGGATGCAAAATAATTGAATTGAACTAAAAAGAAAAAACAGAATTCTAACCCAGAATTCTCGATTGTGAGTCGAGAACGAATCCGACCGTACTACCGGGACCCTCTATATGTCCTTAATATAAAAATATTATATAAACCAAATTGAAAAAAATCTGAAAATGAGAAAAATAATTCTACCTCTTAGACAATTCAGGCTTTGCATTCTGTGTGTATAACAATGTTTGACATAGAAGGAATTAATAAGATAAAAAATACTCTATGTACTTTCGTATATAGTAATACATCTTTAGAAGGATGAATATTACAAGTCTGATTGACGAAGGATAAGCCAACCCCGAAGGTGGCACGGGCATGAATAGCCCATAATTGGTAGATTTTTTTGTTTAGTAATTGTATACTGTGTGCTGAGGTCGCATTTAATTGTCTGCTATTTAATCGGCTGCTATCGCGGGGTTATATTGAGTTTATCTCGAGATGATTTCGGGCTTCTTAGTGTCCCCGCGGCCCGGTCCTCGACCATGCCTCCACCACCAGGAAGCAGCCCATGACAGCTGACTAACACCCAGGTACCTATTTTACTCCTAGGTAACAGGGGCATAGGGTGAAAGAAACTCTGCCCATTGTTTCTCGCCGGCGCACGGGATCGAACCCAGGACCACAGGATCACAAGTACAGCGTGCTGTCCGCTCGGCCCCCTCCCGTTGGAGGATACTGCTTGACAGTATTTATGAGGGTGTCCAGCTGCTGGACACCTTTTTGACCAGAAGAGTGGCAGTGTTGTTGACGTCAGGGTGGTTACTGCAAGATTCAGGGATTCTTAAAGTTCTTCTAAGTTCGTTGGTTGCTTCACATTCCAAGAGAAAGTGAAGTAGTGGCTTTTCTGTTATAATTTGGCAAATGATGCATTCTCTCTCTCAAGGTTCACCAATCTCCCAGTTGCATCTGTAACCTAGACGTAGTCTATATAACCAAACTGCTATTTCCCTTGTGGATTAGTTTTGGGATGTTTAACCTTTCTAACTTTGTGGCTCGAAGATACCATACTGCAGAGGGCGAACCATCTGCTACTCTCTGGTGTAGATGGGCTATGTTGAGGTGTGGGAGTTTTTTGGTGATTGTGTTTTTTATATACTCTAGGCTGGGTTGGATTGTTTTTATGTATCACTGGATGACAAGTTGCCAATTAAGCAATTTCATTGGCTTTCTCATTTAATGGGTTTCGAACATGGGATGGGCTCCAGTTTAGGGTTATATTGAGTCTTTGCCTTTAGCGACTGCTCCAAAATACAAACTGGTGGGAATTATTTCCCCGTTGTCTTTCCACGCGTTTTCTAATATTTGAAGTGTAGCTTTTGAGTCTGTGTATGATTGCATTTTGAGTGTTTTGTTGAATCACATAGGCGAATGCCTATTTTATTAGCTAACAGCTCACTTTGGTTTGATAATACTGGTCCTCCCAGTCTCTATATGCCTCTCTTCGTGCCAGTCAGTATGCCTGTTCGCTGTCCGTGCAAAGAGCATCGCCCGCACTCTTATATTCTGTGTCCACGATCAGTCTGTGAGGATGTTGGTGGTTCCTGCAATGCTGCACATTTGCTTTTCTTTGATGCGCCTTAGGATTGTTGGATCATCGGCAGCCTTTTTCATTGGAAGATCTTCTTTACTATTTTGAAGGTATTCTCCTCCCACGGCGGGGAACAAGTGTAGTTAGGGTGTGGTTGATCACCCCCTCTATCAAGAATCATGCTTTTTAATTATGGTCTGTATAGGACATTCTCGCTATGTCAGCCCAAAAGTTTCCGTGGTTTTGGGCATGTCCAACCACCAAGGCCTGCCGGACTAGGACTGCATCAAGAGAAATAATTGTCTTACTGATAATCGTACATGTTCTTTGTGATATTCTTTCTTGAAGAGAGGGCAAACCTGTTTCCATTCATAGAGTTTCAAGGGGGTCCACATCAGGGCTCCCTGGGTAGCTTTCATAGTTTTGGATTGCTTCAAGCTTTTTCCACTGTTGTGGAAAAGTCTTGTGAATGCAGGTGCGGCATAGTCGATCACTGAGCTGATTGCCTGTATATAGTATGTGTGAAGGACTTGCAGACTGGCTCCACCAGAGAAGGAGGTTAGCGACCTGAGGATTGCTGTCCGGGCCGCAGTTCTCTCTCTCTCTTAAGTAAGTGACCTCAGCATTAAAATTTATGTGTGTCCAGGATTATTTCTAGATACTAATAAGTGTCCACCCATTCAATTGGTTGACAGTGTACTGTGAGTTCGAAGTTTTGCTTTGATATTTTTATTGGTACAGGTTTTGTCTTTGTGGTGTTGAGTTTGATACCAATCTGCTTTGCCTCTTCACTGATGAAGTCTAAGCATTTGGGTGCAAGGCTCGCCGCATCCTTTCCTTTTATGATGATGACAAAATCGTCCCCTTTAGTTTATCAGCCTGCAGTGTTGAGGGAGTTTCAGCCTCATAATTCTTTCCATTAAACAGTTGAAGAGAAGGAGACTCAGAATGCCTCCTTGCGATGTACCATTTTCAGGTCTTTTGTATTCAGAGACTGTGCCAAGAAGTTTTACTCTTGCTTCTCTGTTTATGAGACTGTTTTTTGCTCTAGGAGACCAGGTTGCCTTAGACCTCTTTGTCGACGAGGCAGCAGAGAATAGCTGGGGCGCTAGCCAGTTCAAAGGCTTTCTCGAGGTCCAGGAATATCAGCATTCTTGGTCTGTCATACAAGTGGGCTAACAGAGTTGTAATACATTCCACTGTGTCAAACCCTCTTCTATAGACATTCCTATCATGGTGATGTTTAGGCCTTTTCCACTCAAGTATGTTGATAGCAAATCTGTCAGCCATCTTGGCTGCACAGGTTTGGAGAGAGATGGGCCTGGGATTAGCTGAAACTTTGGGTTTTGTGATCAGCACTATGTCTGCTCTATTCCAAGGTGTAGGTCTAGTTTGAGAAGTCCAGCCTAAATTATTTAACCTAAGGTATGCAGTGTCTTCCTCTGGGCCGAGATTTCTAATCATTTTACAGGTTATTTTGTCGTCTCCTGGGGATGTATCTTTGGAGTTTTTCTTAGATCGATTGAGCTCATCTTGTATGAAAGGAGTATTAGTGTCAGAGACTTCTGCACCTGCTGTAAGGATTCTGTGCCACCTTTCTTCGTCTAATCCGAGTTTCACTGCTAATACATCTGGTTGAAGCTGATTACTGGCTGGTCTTTCTATATTACAGGTTGTCAGTACTTCTGCTTCCAGTTGAGGATCCTTAGGATGTGGGGCTTTGGGTGTTTTATTTCCTTTGGCCCTGTGGATTTGCTGCCATATCTCTCCATGAGAAGTGTGTTCATTCAGATGTGAACACCAGTACAGCCACTTTTGTTCTTTTATTAGCCCGGACTCTTGATGCACATATTCCTTGACCTCACAAAGTAAGGTCCTGTTGCAGTTGCTTGGTCGCTTTTTGTATAGCTTTCTTGTTCTCTTGAGTCTATGATTGAGTTCGTTGACACATTCGCAATAGTACCAGTGATCTTTGTGGTGTCTTGTGGACTGCTTTTTTCAGTGGAATTGAGTGGTTAGCTGCACTTTGTATCGTTTGGAAAAATCTTGTTTTACCTGACTAATGTCTTCGGGAACATCTGAGTTTCTATGCCAGTCTAGAGTGAGGTTTTGAAATCGATCCCATTTTGCTAAAGCAAAGTTCCAGCTTCAGGTGGAGGTGGGGTGGGTAGATCTAACTTAAGATCAGTTTGGTCCCCATAGTGGTCGCTTGTGGGTGTGGGCTCAACTGACCATGTTGCTGCATCTCTTAGGCAAGCGGAAACGAAGGTAAGGTCTAATCTACCTACTTGGATGTGGGTGGATTCATTCTTGTTTAGGATTTGGATTTCTGGTAGATGGTCTAGTAGATGTGCTATGTGAGTGCCGGCCTCATTTATTGTGTTCGAGCCCAGTACCAATCGATGATGGGCATTATTGTGAGGGAATTAAAATTCCCTCAGCTAGTTTTTCTAGTTTTCTAGATTAGGCTAGAGTCGCTCTTGGGACTCTAGACTAGAAGTTTTCAAATTACATGCACTTGTGTGGTGTTGGATGAAAGCTTATGCTACAGACCATCGTTTAAGACTAGCCAGAGGTCTGTGATTGCTTAGGTAGAGAGTTAAAGAATTTTACCTGTTTCTGTGAAATGGGATTGGAGAGAGAGAGAGTGTGGAATGAGAGGGTACTTGACTCTTAACGGTTTTAGAGATGAGTGGGACAGAGGGGTGAACGTCGCCTCCCCCACCTTGTGAGACATAGTGCCACTGTACTAGGCCTCCCCCTCCTTGTGACATCATGGGACGCCTCATGGTGAGGGCGTCTGTGATTGGTCTAGGCACCTCCGCCTCTAGGTGAGTTTTTAGTGCGAACGGCTGTATTTGGAAGTGGCACCATAGGGTTGTGCTGGATTTGTGCTGATTGGTCAAGACAAGATAGGGGGGAGAGATGGACATTTGAGTTCCCCCTATGCCGCCAAAATCTTCAGTCTGAGCTGGGTGGCAAGCTGAGGAGAAGGTGACTGGGTGGGGGGTGGCGGCTGCCACGTCCACCCCCGTTAATCGCTGTGTCATCCTTATTACTCATCATGCATGGCACTCCTGCCATCATGGGTTGGGTCGAGGCCCAATTTGCGTGAAATGGGGCCAAGGAGTATGGAAGGACAAGTGAAAATCTAAGAGACAGTGTTCACCACCCATGAGGCAGCTGGCAGGCCTCATGGTGTATCAGATGGTTCGAGTATCCTGACTATGTTAACGGACAATTGGTAGAATAAGGGCAGGGCCTCCTAGTGTAATTGTGGTGATATTACAGGCCTCTGTTGGACTTTGAATTCCACCTGGCTGTGTCCATGTGGTGACGCCGGCCATTATCACACCCGGTGTACGAGCGAGGCATGCTCTGGTATGATAGGGATGTAGGTGATCTCCCATCCACGTGTGTATACCTGTGGGTGCTAACTAGCCAGCCTGAGGCAAGCCCCATGTGCGCGCCACCTCAGCCCGGGTGGGGCGCTGTGATGCACCGAGCTACCCCGTGGCCACCCCTTAGGGCCACGCAGTGGCCACATGCCTTGGCCACCCCCCTTGGGCCACGCTTGGCCACCATCCCTGGACACCCTAGGGCCACACCTAGTCGATGCATGTGGAGCGAGCTAGGTGTTCTGCAGCCAGTGAGGTAGTGACCGGGAAGATGAAGGTAAATGAGGATTTAAGGAGCCGTGAGTACAAAAATAATGGTTACAGTGTCTCAGGACTGCTGTTAATTTCGGTAACAGCTGTGTTGTCCCATAGCGCCTGGCGGCGAGGGAAGCAGCTGAGAGGCAGCTGTCTGTACTGACCTCCAGGTGACTGGTTGTGATGTACCTGGAGATGGATGTTGTACACAGTACCACACATGTAAATGTATATAGATATATGTTGTGTGTAGACTGACTCGAGTATGTAACCGGTCAGTGTAGAGATTTACCATGTAAGTGATCCAGTTCTGTCGATTGTATATAATCGTTCAGTCTAGATTAATGCCATGTTGCCGCATGTTAATTATATCATTGCAGAGGTAGGCAGGCCAGTGTTGCAGGGTTGTCAGTGGATACCCTGAGGTCTGTATAATTATGTATAATTTATCTGGTGATATAATTTTCATTGATTATGTGAATGCCATTTCCATGTGTTTCATTTGCATGTATATGTATGTACTGTG
The DNA here is from genome assembly GCF_040958095.1 of Procambarus clarkii. Classification (NCBI taxonomy): domain Eukaryota; kingdom Metazoa; phylum Arthropoda; class Malacostraca; order Decapoda; family Cambaridae; genus Procambarus; species Procambarus clarkii. Next base: position 36,794,760 of record NC_091173.1, read on the forward strand.
TTGTGTAGCGAGTCAGTAGATGTGATTGCTGACTGATTGCCTAATGATGTCATTAGCATGTGGGGTATGCTGACGGCATCATTATGTTGTAGGTTTGGGCAGTGTTGTTGTTGGTATACGTAAAATTACTGCCCCCTAGGAGCTGTGTTGAGGATTTGAGGGGCCCCTTTGATTATTCAGAGGAATTCACAGTACTTAATGAGAGCAAGCAATTGATTAGTTATGCAGGCGATGAGTCACAATAACGTGGCTGAAGTATGTTGACCAGACCACACACTAGAAATTGAAGGGACGACGACGTTTCGGTCCGTCCTGGACCATTCTCAAGTCGATTGTGATGAGGAGGTCGGGACAGGCAATAAATAGGCAAGAGAGAGCTGAGGAGGAAAGTCAGGTGTAGGGGATAGTAGTAATGGAAACTGCAGCAGGCCTATTGGCCCATACGAGGCAGCTCCTATTATAACCACCGAAGGAGAAGTAATAGGAAAAAGAAGAGGATAGCAAGGGAGAATAGGAGAAGACAATGAACAGAAAAAGGGAGAAGAGAGAAAGAAAAGGAAAGAGAAAGAAAGAAATGGAAGGGGGAAAGCTTATGTTAAGTCACGTTTGTTAGAAAGATTAGAGCATTTGAGTATATACTGTGAAAGGGAAGAGTCCACAGCAACAAAGCCAGGACTTAAGTTCATGTTGGGTACATTGTTTATAAGAGCCGATTCTACAAGACGGCGTCTGTGTAGAGTAGAGGCAGGAAAGATTATTTTGGAGGAAGACCAATCAATGGGATGATTAGAATCCCTCACATGGCAGAAGAGAGCATTGTTAGTGTCTGCAGACTTAACACTTCTCTTGTGTTCCCTTCTCTTGCCCTTGCCTCCCTGAAATCTAACAACTCTATTCTTATCCTTCCTTCCGACAAAAGCAATTCGGTGGTTGTCCTTGACCGTGAGGACTACCTCCGAGAAGCAGATGTCTTGCTCTCTGACTCTCGCACTTATGCTTCTCGGACTTCTAACCCTTTGGATCGCCTCAAAACTTCCTTTAACCGCAAACTAAGACAGCTCTCTAGTCTTTGCCCTCCTGACTTTGATCTCATTAAACGTTTCCGTGTCATCTGCCCTTCTCTTCCTTATTTCTATGGTCTTCCTAAGACTCATAAACCTGGTGTTCCTCTTCGTCCTATCATTTCTTCACGGGGCTCTGTCAGCTATCCTCTTGCCTCCTGGCTCGCTAAAACCCTGACACCTTACCTTGGCACTTTTTCCCCTGCCCACCTTCGTCACTCTCAGGACTTCATAGAAAGACTGCGCCTGCAACCCTCTTGTAAGATGCTTAGTCTTGATGTCGACTCTCTGTTCACTAATGTTCCGCTCGATGACGTTCTCTCTTTCCTCAGACAGAAGGCGTCAGAGGGTCTCCTTCCTCTCCCACTTCCCACTGACGTTTTCCTCGATCTCATTAGACTCTGTGTTGAATCTAACTCTTTCTCTTTCAACGGTAAATATTACACTCAAACTTTCGGCGTCGCTATGGGTTCCCCTCTCTCCCCTGTTCTTGCTAATTTCTACATGGAATACTTCGAAAGTGTTCTTCTTCCTTCTATTGATACTCGTCCCTCTCTCTGGCTTCGATATGTTGATGACATTTTTGCTTTATGGCCTCATGACCTTAATCTTTTCCAGCCTTTCCTCGCCTCTCTTAACAATCTGGCTCCTTCTATCCATTTCAAAGTTGAGTGGGAATCTAATTCCCTCCTTCCTTTTCTTGATGTTCATGTTCACAGCTCTGTGTCTGGGTTCTCTTTCTCTGTCTACCGTAAACCCATGCATAGTGGCATGTACATTCACTTCTTTTCCTACCATCCTCCTTCTGTTAAGAAAAGTGTCCTCGTCTCTCTTCCTCCGCGCTCTACGCATCAGCGACCCTCAGTTTCTTGATTCTGAAATTGCCTTTATCTACAAATCATTCTCTCGCCTTGGTTATCCTTTGCATTTCATCAACTGTGCCCACTCTCAAGCTAAACGAAATTTCTTTCATCCTAAACCTGCTTCCAAAACTACTAGCACTGTACTATGCCTTCCCTTCATATCTGAACTCAAAACTTTTACCAATACCTTTCGTCCTCTTGACATTAAACTCGCCTTTCGACAAACTAACACACTTCGTAGCAATCTAGTTCACACTGCTCCTCCTGCTTCTAATGCTGCTGGTGTCTACTCTATTTCCTGTTCATCTTGTCCTCTCCAATACTTTGGCGAAACTGGCCGTACACTGAATGACAGACTTAAAGAACACAAGAGAAGTGTTAAGTCTGCAGACACTAACAATGCTCTCTTCTGCCATGTGAGGGATTCTAATCATCCCATTGATTGGTCTTCCTCCAAAATAATCTTTCCTGCCTCTACTCTACACAGACGCCGTCTTGTAGAATCGGCTCTTATAAACAATGAACCCAACATGAACTTAAGTCCTGGCTTTGTTGCTGTGGACTCTTCCCTTTCACAGTATATACTCAAATGCTCTAATCTTTCTAACAAACGTGACTTAACATAAGCTTTCCCCCTTCCATTTCTTTCTTTCTCTTTCCTTTTCTTTCTCTCTTCTCCCTTTTTCTGTTCATTGTCTTCTCCTATGCTCCCTTGCTATCCTCTTCTTTTTCCTATTACTTCTCCTTCGGTGGTTATAATAGGAGCTGCCTCGTATGGGCCAATAGGCCTGCTGCAGTTTCCATTACTACTATCCCCTACACCTGACTTTCCTCCTCAGCTCTCTCTTGCCTATTTATTGCCTGTCCCGACCTCCTCATCACAATCGACTTGAGAATGGTCCAGGACGGACCGAAACGTCGTCGTCCCTTCAATTTCTAGTGTGTGGTCTGGTCAACAATTGATTAGTTAATTGCCTAATTAAGAGAATTAGTGCCAGCTGTCCGCATAGCGACGGTGATTTATATTAACGTAAATTGTCTTGCTGAAGTAGTAGTGATTGCTCACAGTAGTTCCTTGCAACTGTTGCAAGATTAGAGGGGGCAGTAATGTGGGTATACTTTTGTTGTTGCCAAACTGTGTGTCATTACTGTGAGGGTACAGTAATTACCGTGTTGCAGAAGCTGCAACCGTGTGTGGGCTGTGCATTTATGTTGTTATGCCACTGTAAGTGTGACCTATGTAACCTGGGGATACTTTGTATTCTTTAAGTTATGATGAGGACTTAAGGATTCAGTGAGTTAATTAATGGGAATTAACTTTATAAGGGGTGCACATTTATTGATGTGTGAGAGAGCTGTTAGAGGAGAACAGTGTTGAGCTTGTTGAGATACGTTTCCGGTGCAATTAATTGTCCGTGTGACAAGTAATTGACCACTATAGCTAATTATGTAATTAGCATTCTCATCATGAATTCACATAGTGGGAGAGGAACTGTCAAAGTCTGTCAGTATTTGTGTTAGCGTTATTTGCTGGAGACTAATTACCTTTCTGGGGTATTGCAATTAGTGGCTTATGTTAATTAATGGAGTAATTAACGTCTGGGGTCTTGATGCCTCAGATGACACGGTAAAGCGAGGTCATGGAGCTAGCATAACTTGTTATATTAATCATATCCTGTCTGGTGACAGTGGATTAAGATGCACTCTTGTTAATTAGTGGAGTAATTAACTCCTCGCCCGTGAATTCACAGTGTTTGATAAGACCTGCTTAGGCAGTGCGGAGTGAGACATATTTATGTATGATTAATTATCGGTCCTGGTGACAGTTAATTAATTTCTCAGGGTTAATTAGGGTAATTAACACTCATTAAAGTAAATTTTGACATAGACTGTTGAGAAGCTACCAAGTTAGTGGTAGGCTTAGTTAACGTAACTCGATGGGGACTTAATTAGTGGTCCGTTTGACATTAATTAGGAATTACTGAATACTTGCAAGGAGTCAAGTGTGATGTAATGTAAGAGGCTTTGAGTTATTGTTAACAAGATGACTTGTGTTAAGAGAGACAAGTGTTAATGATTAACGTAGAGTACCATCATCTTGAGATGATTTCGGGGCTTTTTTTTAGTGTCCCCGCGGCCCGGTCCTCGACCAGGCCTCCACCCCCAGGAAGCAGCCCGTGACAGCTGACTAACTCCCAGGTTCCTATTTACTGCTAGGTAACAGGGGCATTCAGGGTGAAAGAAACTTTGCCAATTTGTTTCTGCCTCGTGCGGGAATCGAACCCGCGCCACAGAATTACGAGTCCTGCGCGCTATCCACCAGGCTACGAGGCCCCTCATGTTGATGTCTAAGAGAGACAAGTGTTTGTGATTAATGTAGTACTTTGTTGCTGACTGCTGTGATCAGTCAATTAACATAATTAATTACATAATCAATTTTGTAATTGATTAAGGCAATTTCTTTTGTTTATCGTCTGGTGACGAGAGTAAAGTAACTTAGGGATTACTGGAGCTGTGTCTCAGAATCTCCTCTGGCTTTTTCTGTTTACAGTGCAACTTCTTGCAGGGAGTTGCAAAGAGTGTTCACATTAGGTTGTGATAGGGGGGGGTCACTGCTGGACTACCCGCCTAGTTACGTGGGTCTCTCCTGTTGGGTTGGAGGACCCGTAAGATTGTGATTATAGTATCTGTTCACTGTGAAGCCGTGACAATATTGATTGCAAGCTGGTGTCATTAGTGGGCATCCATCACTGTTCAGTTAGTTCATGTAATCAGCCCGCAGTGCGAGGGGCTGATGAATAGCTGTGTTGCAATTGCCACTTGATAGACAATAACATAACGAATCACTCTATCTGGTGTAACTTAGTCTGTGATTTTTTTTTATTTGCAATATTGCGTCATCAGTGGGCACACCTGTGTTCAGGTTAGTTCAGTGTGCAGCCGCACAGCAAGGGTTGCTATTTAGCTGTTGTTATAGTGCCACTGGATGGACATTAACGTAACGTAAACTCGATGTTGTAGTAGTTTAGTGTCTTCTTATTAATAAATTGTTTATTTTATAGAAAACGGTCTTTGATGTCAACCCTTCAACCATTCTTTTCCACCCATGTTCTGCTTTATACGATTGAAAGTTGATGTGATCTTTTGATATGACGGCTGTTCTTGGGAATTCGAATTCCAATTCATAGCGCCACATCAAATATAAATATTTGATTGTGAGAACCCGTCGGATACCCTTTATTAGTTTTAACGTCCTGTTTAAGGGGGCATATCGGTGTAAAATTAAAAGTGGTTCAATTTGCTTATAATTTTTTTTATGAAATGGTTATAGAAAGGGCTGCAGCTGGTCCAACTTTCATCATCACACCCTAAACAGAAAAGGAGAAAAAAAATAAACAACGAATTATGCAACGAATTTTCAAATAGTTTCAGGGAACACATGTGTCAACTAAAATCATTTCTATAACACTCAGATATTACATTAAGCACATAATAAAGGATTCTAGTGATCAGTTTTATCAAAAAAGTGTTTAGTGCAATAATATAATTTTTCAAAGTTACCCTACTAAAAAAATATGCAATATATGATATTTATAAATTTTTATAAAATCAACAAATAGACTTTGGACTAAAATGTCTACTAGAGTCTGTAGAAGCACAAACGCTACATATAAGGTGTAATTTGCATGTAAATTGATTAATAAACGAAAGCTCTGAAGTAATTTGAAGGTGTAAATTACTTTCCAGAGTAAAATAAAGATCCAAGTTCGGCCACCTGTAGCTGAGCTTGACTTCGACAGATTTCGTTCATAATTGGCACCCTTGCAGATAGGCATCCATTGAGCAAGGTGTGCAAGTTTCATGCAAATCCCTTGATAACAAACGAGAAAAAAAAATTGTCAAAAAAAAGAAAAAAAAATTTTTAAATATAAATATATTGAACATACATAATACAATTATTACAAGAGTTTGTGCTTCTACAGCACATAGTAGACATTTTAGTTGACACATGTGTTCCCTGAGATTATTTGAGAACGTTGAACATTTGTTGCATAATACGTTGTGTATTTTTTTTCTCCTTTTCTGTTTAGGGTGTGATGGTGAAACTTGGACCAGTTGCAGCCCTTTCTATAACCATTTCATAAAAAAATTTATAAGCAAATTGAACAATTTTAATTTATAATGATATTTTTCGATATGCCCCCTTAACTAGGAGGAGCCAGCGGCCTATTGTGGGCAGGTTTTCACCCCTAGTGGTGGAGGCCTGGCGGTTTGCTCCCGCTTTTCCTTTTTTCTATTGGACTCATGCTTATCTGCCATGTGCAGCCTTTAAATTGGAGGTCCACCTCCTAAGGGAGGTAGGCGTAGAAAAAAATCTCACAATTATAATTACCACAAATGATTGTGTTTAATGTAGTCCCGTGTCCAAATAACATTTCATTTCAGCATGTGGAGACCATCAAATATTAAGCATTACAAGTTTGTAGTGCCTTAGCTCAATGGATACTCCCATTACCTCTGTCCATGGTCTACAATCGGGTGGGCTGATTATGGGTTTGGAGACCAGGTTACATTTCACATAGATTGCACATCCCCAGGATTGTCCATTGACCCATGGAAGGAAGAAGCCTCATACCCTGAGATTTTAGGTTCTAATCCGGCTCGAAGCAAGCTCCACTGAAGTATCAGGATGTCTATGTCTTTGGTAATGCTATGCATTGCAGGTGTTGTAATTTTGTTCACAGCCCTTGCGCATTCTATTGCAGAATCTTTAGTCCTCTATGTTGTTCGAACTTGCTGATATTGCAATGGTATAAATGGAGTCTGATGAACACGCCATCGAAGTTGAAACTGGAGTTGAGGATCTTGGTGTACCTGAAAATAACTCATCAATGTTGCTTTCAGATGTACTGGACTCTACCTGTTTTTCAAGAGTGTCTCCTGACCTGCGTTCTTGAAGGTGAGGGTTTTGTTTTTTCAAATTTCTTGAGTTTGTGCTCAATTGTCCTTCGAGTCTCTGTGGTTGACTTGATAGTAGTTCATATAGTTTTTATAACTATATTATATAGTTTTGTGATCTGTATTAAAACAGATTCAGAAATGATTCTGTCGAAAATGATTTTACAATTCATTATTAAAGAAGACCTTTCCCAATCAATTTGGTGAGAAATTTCTGACAAATGAGCAAACAGAGCATTTCTTAATTTGCTAATTATTATAGAATATGTATGCTGTAAAATTCTAAATGTCAAATCTTTGGGTGTTTGAACTACATAAACCTATTACAGCCTTTACAAGATATTTTATTAGTGACACAGCAGTCACTACAAGGTGTGTTTCTAACTAATAATTTTCCAACAGTATTTTCATAATTAAACAATACGTGTACATCAAAAAGTTTCAAGGCATTTGCCATATTTTTAAATCCATAATTATTTTTTTTTATTTATATATATACAAGAAGGTACATTGGGATTGTGAGGAAACATAGTACTGTATAGTAATTACAATCTTGTAAAGCCTGTACACGCAGCGTTTCTGTCCTTAATCTAAGAAAATTTTAAGTAGGTAAATACTTGCGTAATTTATAAAAAAATGATAACAATTACAAAGCAAGAAAAATAATAAAAGATGAGATAAAATTGTAGGTATATCAAAGCAAATAGGTAGCTCAGATTGATTGCAATGACAGCTTGAATGGTAGTTTAACGAAAATTAGTAGGCACAATACAGCATATGGCTAGCACATAAAAGAAGACAGCAATGAACACAATGGTAAAGTTGTTTGGGTTAAGTACATAAAGATTGGGAGATTGGGTAACACTAGATACAGAGCAAATTTAAAGCTGAGTATAAGAAACTAAAAAGATGAAATTAGATACTTTTTGTTTTTGTTTTTAAATGAGGCAAAAGTTTGACAGCTTTTCAATTCACTAGGGAGTGAGTTCCATAGACCAGGTCCCTTAATTTGCATAGAGTGTTTACACAGATTAAGTTTGACCTTGGGGATATCAAAGAGATATTTGTTTCTGGTGTGGTGATACTGGGTCCTATTACATCTGTCCAGGGAGAGTTTCAGAGCATGGTTTGCATTTAAGAACAGGGTGTTGTAAACTTTTGTTTACACAAGAGAATGTGTGGAGGGAGATCATATTTAGGAAGTTTAGGGATTTAAACAAGGGAGCTGAGTGTTGTCTGAAAGCAGAGTTTGTTATTATTCTGATAGCAGATTTTTGCTGGGTGATGATGGGCTTAAGGTGGTTTGCAATGGTAGACCCCCATGCACAGATACCATAATTAAGATAGGGGTAGATTAGTTCATAATATACTGAGAGGAGAGCAGAGTTAGGAACATAATATCTTATTTTAGAGAGTATACCAACGGTTTTAGAGACTTTCTTAGTTATGTGTTGAATGTGGGAGATGAAGTTGAGTCTCTTGTCTAGGAATAGGCCAAGAAACTTGCCATCATTTTTATTACTGATGTTAATGTTGTCTATCTGTAGCTGAATTGCATTCGATGATTTGCTTCCAAATAAGATGTAGTAGGTCTTTTCTATGTTTAATGTTAGTTTGTTAGTTGACATCCATAAGTGGACTTTTTTTAATTCATTATTCACAACATTATTTAGTGTATGTGGGTTGGGGATCTGAATAGATAAGGGTAGTATCATCAGCAAACAATAAAGGTTTAAGAATATTAGAGACATTAGGCTGATCATTGATATATATAAGAAATAGAAGAGGTCCTAAGATGCTGCCCTGTGGCACTCCAACGGTAATTGATAGACTGGAAGAAGTTGTATCATTGATGGTTGCACATTGGTGTCAGTCACTAAAATAGGATCGGATGTAGTCAAGCTATTAAATTATGTAGCTATTAAATTCATTTGCCATTTCTAAATCAGTTGACGGTGTATACCAATCCTTATAGAGTTTTTTTTGGTTATGTGAGTGTTGTTTAGGTCCTAGGATACTAGAGATTGTTTTCCATGTGCTTTTCATGTTGCCTTATGCTTCATTGAATCTATTCAATTAATATGAAAGTTCTGCCTTTCTTATGATACTGGTAAGCATTGATGAGTACCTGCATTTGTAAGATTGCCTAAAGCTGATTCACTGTGTAGCCTAAATGAAAGTTTCTTGCTTTTTGGTGGTGTTATGTCCATGTTCGCCGTGAGAAAGGTAGGATAGTGGTCAGTTGTTCTGTCGTAGATTATACCAGATATAAGGGGAGCTGTTATGTTTGTCCATATGTGATCCAAGGTAGTGGCTGATGTTTGAGTGACTCGGGTAGGTTTGGTGATTGTGGGGATTAGCATACAGGAGTTCATGCTGTTAAGAAAATAGTTAACTTGAGAGCAATTTTGTTGACCCAGGTCAATATTGAAGTCTCCCAGAATGATGTGGTTTTTGTTGAGATTGTTGTTTACAATAAGATTTCTAGGTTATCTGAGAAAGAAGCTATGTTAGTATTGGGAAATCTATTGATGGCTCCAATAGTCAAGGAGGATTTAAGAGATTTAATTGTAAACTGAGCAAAAGTATATTCACAGTAGTCATCTCAATCACTAATGACACTGTTGCAGATAAATGTATCTCGGTAATATATAGCTGTGCCACCACCTTTTATATTAGGCCTACAGTTGTGAATGGCTTTATAACCAGCGAAGTTGTAGAGTTGGGTATAGTCTATATTTAGCCAAGTTGAATAATAATATGATGAACGTAACACTCATATTGTTGGAGAATTTTTTCACTGCATATATTATTATAATACTAGCAGTAGCCGGCCACAGCAACCTTCCCTGTCCCCCAGGCCTCCATACGATTCCGCCCTCACCCGTCTCCTCGGCCTCCCAACCATTCTTCATTCCCCCATCCCCTCGTCCTCACCATCCCAGACTCCCCTGTCCCCTCGTCCTTCCCTACTATTACCCCCCCTCCCTTGTCCCCTCGTCTGCCCCACCATCTCTCACTTCCGTCCCCTCGTCATTCCCACCATTCCCCACTCCCTCGTCCGATACCTTCCAAATGGTCTAATGTTCTCATCGGAAAATTGGGAACATCAAGTGATCTGATGTTCCCATCACTGAAATATAAGAAAAGAAGTTAATAAAATGAAATAAAAATGATAAACTTTACTCACGAAATGAACGGCATCGTAAACAACACAGCTCAATTCCTACACAATCCACACAAAATAATTAAATCAAAATGAAAATTAATCAAAATCTATGAAAATTCCATTTATCAATGCAATCAGCAACATTGAAATGGAATTGTAACATATTTAGTATAGCATGTGTGTTGCTCTTACATGCAACAGATGGTGCTGTTTTTCTAGAAAAGCATAGTTTTACCTGTCACAGGTGAGGCATCTATACTTATACTTACGATATGAACGGTATGGTAAACAACACAGCTCAATTCCAACACAATGTCACACAAAATAATAAAATAAAAAATAAAATAAATAGATAATCTATGTAAATAAAGTTTATCAATGCAATCGGAAACATTGAAATGGAATTCGTGACATATTTAGTATAGTGTGCATGTTGCTATTATGTGCAACAGATGGCGCTGTTTTAAAAAACGAATGGTTTTACCTGTCAGAAGGTGGCATCTATATAGTAGGTATATAAATAGACGTGAATATTCAAATGCAACGTTGTGTCAAAATTTCAAAGCAATCGTTGAAGAACTTTCGGTGATTAACAGTTATGCACAAACGAGCATTTCCACTTTTATTTAAATAGATGTACGAGATAGTTTGCTACGACAAACTTCCAAATAAACTTAGTGTCTGAGTTCCCAGTGCATAGGTTCAAATCCTCTTCACGGCTCCTTTGGAATTTCTCATTGATATATCACATTAGTTTGATTTCTCTGTTAAGGAGATATTAATAGGGTATTAAATTTATGAACACATAATGGAACACGAAACAATGGGTATAAATGAGATGATTTAAAATTTAGGAAAGACCTGGGTAAATACTGGTTCAATAACGGGGTTGTTGACTGGTGGAACCAATTACCACGTAACATAATAAATATAGGATCCCTTGATTGTTTCAATCATAGGTTAGACATATATATGAATAAGTTCAGGCGGATATAGATAGGAGCTGCCTCGAATGGCCCAATAGGCCTTCTACAGTTTCCTTATTCTTAAGTTCTAATGCAAAGTCCTATGTGCTAACAGGCAGAATAACTTTCGTTATTTCCAATATAATTCTTTCCTGATTGTTTCTTTTCTAACACTAATAATCATGAATTACTGTCTTAGGTATATTATGTTAAGTTAGGATATGTTTGATAAAATCTCTATGTTATTTTTCACTCAAATAACAAAAAAATTGCAATAATATAATTTAAGGAAAACTACATTATTTCAAAAAAATTTTGTTGAAAAATTAAATAATTAAACAAAGTTCAGCTTGTTTGGCAACTCTGCCTATAAGGTACGACTGTAACACCCATGACCCCTCCCCCCCAGAGCTCACACCCAGGGAAGCCTTCTCCAAGAGGTCTGCCCAGATAGCCTCTGGATCGTCTTGCAGAGATAATTAAAATATTCCTGGCTAGTCTTAGTCAGCTAGTTTCAAGTAAGTGATATTTAATCACGATAATCTTGACTAACATTTTTGGGGGGATTATAACTCCCAGAGATCTGTGTAAACACCAGGGACCTACACCTTTCGGCCAGGTCAGAGGTCAGCCACACTCCTGTAATTAATAATGCCTCTCCTTGAAGAGGTGTATGGTGGTTGTCAAACATCTTAATGGTAAATTCTTGAGTGTGCACGTGTGGGCAGACCTGTTTCAAGGCTCAATGTAGGTTAGCAACAGCAAATCTCCCCCCCTCCACTTTCTCCAGCTAATAGGAGGTATGGTAGTTTTGGGGGGTGTATATATGCCCCTGTAGTGGAATTAGAGGGAGAGCGACTGCTGGAGGAACAGAGGCAGTGTGGGCCACGGGCCATCAAGCGAGGCTCAGGAGACAGACTCACTCAGGTGGTGGATCAGGACATGTGTGTGATGTTTCATATTGTCCATGTAAGATTTCTGAACATTTGCCGGTGTTAGAGTAGGGACTTAAAGTTGGTGAACTATCGTATTTTATTCTCAATAAATTCATGTTAATCTCTCAATCAGTGTCAATTAAACGGAACCTTTCAAACTCCTCTGTGCATAGTTTTGTTAACAACCGGCCCGTAGTTATTTGCAATTAAATAAAGGACTCTCCAAGTCAAGCAATGTTTCTTGCCTCAATGTTTGATATAGCTAATGGACAGGCAGGATTGTGGCAGCGTAGTAAATTAAATTGTTCCCTGTGTAGCATTTCCTTGGAAGGGTACCTTTGGTTTCTGCAGTAATTATCAGTGGCACACCATATGTCAGTTTATATTACGTTAAATTTAAATAACCAGTGTTCAATACCTAATATCCTCTAGGCTTTATCATTTTAAATTTTTTCAAAATGTTACTAAATACAACCAAGTGTTACTCAGTATATTAGCATTAATCAGTATAGTCTAGGATACCTTATATATGTTTAGTGTTCCAATATAAAATAAGTGTTACACGACAGCTGCACTGTTACTGTCCCTCGCCACTGTTAAAATCAGAATCAAGGAACTGATTGCTAAGCTTGCAATTAAGATAGCCAGAGACCCCCATTACAATGATATTGCAAAGTAAAAATTTAGTTCTGTGTTACTTACAGGAGGAAACAGCAGAAGAAAAATGGTACGAAAGATCAGTCTGCTACCTTGAAGAACTTCATCTGCTTGAGCAAGCCCGTGATCTCCTGCCTGTAGAGAGGTTACTTTCCTGGGAGGATGACCCATGCAGGCTTATCATCAATGAGATGACAACGAATAAGTCCAACCACAAGAAATGAGGCACAGTTTTCTTGAGGAAATTTATATAAAAGCCTGATATTAATCAGATCAAATGTACACTGATGGGTCATCTAATCCTGCCTATGGCAGAGCTGGAGCAGCAATCACTATAATTAGGAATAATGACTTTCAAACGGAAATGGAGAAATCACGCATGGAGAACGAGGCCTCTTCATCGCAAGCAGAGCTAACTGCCATTGTTATGGCATTAAGATTCCTTGTATCTCTACTGTAGTGTCTACTAAGCTCGTTATGGATGGAATCACACAATATTGTTCTCGTGTAACTCTCAGTTATCAACTTTAAAGTTATTTAAGGGGGCATATCATTCTAAATCGTTATAAATTAAAAGTTGTTCAATTTGCTTATAAATTTTTTTTATGAAATGGTTATAGAAAGGGCTGCAACTGGTCCAAGTTTCACCATCACACCCTAAACAGAAAAGGAGAAAAAAAATACACAACGTATTATGCAACGAATGTTCAACATTCTCAAATAATCTCAGGGAACACATGTGTCAACTAAAATGTCTACTATGTGCTGTAGAAGCGCAAACTCTTGTAATAATTGTAATATGTGTGTGCAATATATTTATATTTAAGATTTTTTTTTTTCTTTTTTTTTTTTTTTTTTTTTGGTGAATATTTTTTTCTCGTTTGTTATCAAGGGATTTGCATGAAACTTGCCCACCTTGCTCAATGGATGCCTATCTGCAAGGGTGCCAATTATGAACGAAATCTGTCGAAGTCAAGCTCAGCTACAGGTGGCCGAACTTGGATCTTTATTTTACTCTGGAAAGTAATTTACACCTTCAAATTACTTCAGAGCTTTCGTTTATTAATCAATTTACATGCAAATTACAACTTATATGTAGCGTTTGTGCTTCTACAGACTCTAGTAGACATTTTAGTCCAAAGTCTATTTGTTGATTTTATAAAAATTTATAAATATCATATATTGCATATTTTTTTAGTAGGGTAACTTTGAAAAATTATATTATTGCACTAAACACTTTTTTGATAAAACTGATCACTAGAATCCTTTATTACGTGCTTAATTTAATATCTGAGTGTTATAGAAATGATTTTAGTTGACACATGTGTTCCCTGAAACTATTTGAAAATTCGTTGCATAATTCGTTGTTTATTTATTTATTTATTTATTTTTTTTTTTTTTTTATTTTTTTTATTTTTTTTTTTATTTATTTTTTTTTTTTTCCCCTCCCCGCTCAGCTCGTTGTCGCCGTGTGGGGGCTTAGTGGGCGGCTGCCGGAGTGTGATGCTCCTTGGGACAGTCCTCTGTCCTTTTCTAGCCTTGTGCTCCTGCTGCCGTCCTCTCCAATTCTGCTGGGCATCTTTTCCTTTTCCTTCTGTTTCGTTTTTCTCCCCCCTCTTCTCCTATCTGCTTGCCGTTTCCTACCGACCTTTTGCTCGTTCTGGTTCTTCCCTTGGACTTCTTCTATTTTGACGCCCGGGTGCTTGAGGAGGCATACTCATGCACCCGTAGAACTGCAGTACCCGACGTCGAGAGCGAGGGGAACCTTTTATTGTCAATCCCCACTTCGTCACTGAACCCGATCTCGACGGACTGTCGGTTTCTTAGGGTGGCGTTTGTGGGGCGTATACTCGCGACGCACCCCTAGGAGGCCCCGACAGGATCGGCGATAGCTTCTTGTTGGGTGTCCTGCCTCTAATTGTGGCTCCATGGTGGGTGTGGGGGCACATTCGTGAGTGAATTCTTTCTTTCGTCAAGATGATTACCCCTGCTTCGGCTTCTTCTGGTTTACCTTCTCAGGCTCGTGGTGTGGGCGACCAAGCCCCCGAGTCGGTCCGTATTGGAAGACCGGGCTCTGTAGCCTCCGCTGCATTGGGCCCCGACCTTGCTCCTCCTTTGGCCTCTCTGACTCCTTCCTCTGGCTCCCCTCCCTCCTCTGTGGTTGGGTCGAGCCCCAAGCCCCCAGTGGTGACTACCTCGTCCCCTGGCGTGGCTCCTTCTCTAGTTGTAACTACTGCGCCTTTTAACCCCTCTCTCTCTGGGGGTTCTCACCGCCGTCTTCGTCACGGCCGCCCTCTCTCGATTCCTTCCACTCCTGCTACCTATCATGCCTTGTTTGGTCCCGCTTCGTGGGCCAAATATTTTGATCTCCTCCCTCTTAATTCTGCGCCTCCTGACGATTTCTCCCTCCATCGACATCTCATTGATTCCGTGGATGCCTCCATTACTTTCAACCCCACTCGTCTCGGTACACGTGTCGTTGCTGCTCCTTCTCAGGATGCTGCTTCCCGCTTGGCTGCCTTATCCTGCCTTGGCGTGACCCCCGTTCGGGTCTCGAAGAACGTTCAGTTGAATGCCAGTGTTGGCACTATTTTGCTCCCGCCCCATGTTGCGACCGGTGTTCGGGACCTACGCGACTGCCACGACGATATTCGACATATCCTCGCTGCCCAGGGCCATTCTATTCTCCAGGTGGACACGTTTACTCGTCCCCCTCGTGGTAGTCGCCGTCAACCTTTCCGGGTTGTGAAGATTACCTCTGATGGTAGGACCCTTCCACCCTCTGTCATTCTTGCTGGTGCCAGGTGCTCTGTCCAGGAGTACATTCCTTCTCCTCGGCTCTGCAACAAGTGCTGGAGGTTTGGGCATGGTGCCCTCCGCTGCTCCGGGACTGTCTCTCTCTGTCCTTTGTGTGGTGGCGAAGGTCACTCTAAGTCGGAGTGCGCTTCTCCCCAGGCTCGTTGCCTCAACTGCGGTGAGGCCCATCCTACCTTCTCCCGTACGTGTGTCCATTACAAGCTTGAGGCAGCCGTCCTCAACTTGAAGCACCGGGAGCGTTTATCTTTTCCTGAGGCGAGGCGCCAGGTTCGCCGGCTCCCGCCTTATGCTAATATCTCTTATGCTCGCGTGTTGCGCTCTTCCTCTCCTCGTCCTTCCCGCCTTCCTCAGACTCACAACCGTTTCCAGGCCTTGGACCCTGATGCGCCCACTGCCCCCTCCTCTGTCCCTTTGGGTTCTCTCCCGAAGGATCCTCCTCCTGGTCCTCTGTCTGGGGTTCCCCTTCCTTCTACCCGGTCTGTCGTGTCTTCTGTGTCTCCTTCCTCCTCCCCCTCCGATCCTCCTTCCCATCCTCTTCCTCCATCTATCGGCTCTCCCCGCCGCCTGTCGGTGCGGGCGGATGTCCATCGCTCTCCTAACGGCCGTCGTGTGTGCTCTCGTTCGGCTTCTCCTGTTGAGACACTGGAATCCGTTGCCCGGTACGTAGTTGCTGGGACACCGGTCTCTTTAAGTCAGAAGCGTAAGCCTGGCTCCTCTCCTTCCTCTTCCCCGGCGGGTAAGAAGGCTTCGCTTTCTTCCTCAGCTCCTCCTTCTGGCTCTGTTGCTCCTTCCCCTCCCGTTTCAGTGCTTGCGCCCCCTGTTCCTGCTATGGAGGTTTCTTTGGCCCCTGCTTCCCTTTCGGTTGCTGCTCTTGCTGGGGTGCGCTCCACTCTTTCTACTCCCCCTCTTCCTGCTGCTGTCCTTGACTGCTCCTCTCCGTTGTCTCCTCCTCCTCCTCCTCCTCCGGACCCTGCCCGCCCACCTCTGATCTGTTCTCCCATTTCCTTCCCTCCGTCTTTGCTCAGTTTACCCATGCCCCCTAACCCTGACTTTGCTGACCCTGATCCCGACCCTGATATTCTTTAACGTGCTCTGTTGGTCTTTCGCCTTTGTTTCTTCCTTGTTCTCTGTTTTTGTCCTTTCTCTTCTCGTCGTTGTCCATTCTTCAATGGAACGTTCGAGGTTATTACGCCAATTTCCTCGAACTCCAACTTCTGGTTTCGCGGTTTTCGCCCCTTTGTGTCTGTCTCCAGGAGCCGATGCTTGGTGCTCGTCCTGGTCGTTTTCGTGGCTATTCCTTTCTCTCCCCCCCCCCCAGCCATTGCTGGGGCTTCTAATTCTTCTGCTCTCTTGATTCGGGCTGATGTTCCCTTTGTTCCTTTACTTTTTCCTTCGCCTCTCCATTGTTCTGCTGCTCGTATCTTTGTGGGGAAATGGTACACAGTTTGTTCCATTTATCTCCCCCCGAGTGTCCCGCTCTCTCTTCCTGATTTGAAACACCTCCTAGACTCCTTGCCGGAGCCTGTGCTCCTGCTGGGTGACTTCAATTGTCGTCATTCTCTTTGGGGTGACGTTCTGACGAATACCCGGGGTCGCCTCCTTGAGCCGTTTCTCCTCTCTTCTTCCCTGTCTCTTCTGAATTCTGGTGAGCCCACTCATTTGGACTCTCGAACTCGCACCCTTTCTTGTCTTGATCTTTCTCTCTGCTCTTCTTCTCTTTACTTAGATTTCACATGGCAGGTTCTTGATGACCTCCATGGAAGTGATCATTTCCCCATCCTTGTTTCCTTTTTCTCTTTTCGCCCTTCCCTCTCTTTCCCTAGGTGGCAGTTTGCTAAGGCGGACTGGACCCTATTTTCCCTCAGTGCTACTCTCTCTGACCTCTCCCTTCTGCCCCTCTCTCGCGCTCTCCTCCTTTTTCATGACACTGTCTTCGACGCTGCCCTCCGCTCTATTCCTCGCTCTTCCTCTCGGGGTCCACGGAAGTGCGTTCCCTGGTGGAATGCGGACTGTGCTCGGGCTGTCCGCTGTAAGCGTGCAGCCTGGAAGAAGCACCGCCGTAGGCAGACGACCGATTCTTTTCTTTTCTTTCGGAAAGCGAGTGCGGTGGCCCGTAGGGCCATCCGTACGGCTAAACGTGAATGTTGGGCATCTTATGTCTCGACAATTACGTCCGAAACCCCTCTGGCCCAGATCTGGAAGCGTATCCGCAAGATAGCGGGTAAGTTCGTTCCCGATGTTTCACCGGTCCTTCACCTCCATGATACTCTTGTGGCGGACCCGTTGCAGGTCGCTTCCGAACTGGGTTCCCACTTTTCTTCTGTTAGCTCTGGTCTTCATCTTCCCCAATCTTTCCTTCTTCGTAAACCTGTCCTTGAGTCTCGTCCTTTAGATTTCTGCACTCATCTTCAGCTTCCCTATAATGATCCCTTCTCTCTCTCTGAACTTCGTTCTGCCCTGGCCCTCTGCGGTTCTACGGCGGCGGGCTCCGATGGTATTCATTATGAGATGCTTCGCCATCTCCCTCCGAGCACGTCTCAGTATTTACTGAGTCTGTATAATCGGATCTGGGAGTCGTCGTCAGTCCCTGAGGACTGGCTCGATGCCGTTGTCCTCCCTGTTCGCAAACCGGGGTCTCTGGGTACTTCCCCTAAGGACTTTCGCCCTATTGCTCTCACAAGTTGTGTCTGCAAACTCTTTGAACGTATGGTTAACGTTCGTCTGATGTGGTTCCTGGAACACCATCACCTCCTCTCCCCTTCTCAATTTGGTTTCCGCAAGTGCCGCAGCACGACAGATGTCCTGGTGAACTTGGAGGTCTATATTCGTACTGCTTTTGCTGCGAAGACCTCCGTTGTTGCCGTCCTTTTTGACCTAGAAAAGGCTTACGACACCACTTGGCGTTATCATATCCTATCTCAACTTCATTCTTTTGGCCTTCGTGGTCATCTCCCTCTCTTTCTCCGCAGCTTCCTCTCTCGTCGTTCCTTTCGGGTGCGCCTTGGTACCGCTCTCTCTCCCTCTTTTCAGCAATACGAAGGTGTGCCCCAGGGTAGTGTTCTGAGCACTACTCTTTTTCTGGTTGCCCTCAATGGTCTTCTTTCCTCTCTTCCTTCTGGTGTCTTCTCCGCTCTCTATGTCGATGATCTTACCCTTTGTTGTCAGGGTTATGATTCGCCTCTCCTTCAACGCCGGCTTCAACTTGCGATTGATGCCGTGTCGTCTTGGGCCACAGGTCATGGCTTCAAGTTCTCTACTTCTAAGACTTGTGCCATGACTTTTACGCGGAAACGGGTTGTTCTTCGTCCCTCTTTGTCACTTTATGGTCATCCCCTTGAATACAAAGATTCCGCGAAGCTTTTGGGGTTATTCCTTGACACTCGTTTGTCTTGGTCTCCCCATATCTCTTACCTCCGTGTTGAGTGCTCTAAGTCCCTTACCCTCCTTCGGGTCTTGTCCCATACTTCTTGGGGGGCAGATAGGCGCACTCTCCTTGCTTTACATTCCTCTCTCGTCCTGTCTAAGCTCGATTATGGTTGCCTTGCTTACTCGTCTGCTTCTCCTTCTACTCTTCGCCGTCTTGATGCTTTGCACCATACTGGGTTGCGCCTCAGTTCTGGTGCCTTTCGTTCGACTCCCGTCCTTAGCTTGTATGTTGACACTGGCTTCCTGTCTCTCCAGGACCGCCGTGATCGCTACTGTCTTCGCTATCTTGCGCGGTCCTTGCAACATTCTTCCTCTCGCCTCTGTCGTGCTTTAACTTTTACCCCTCCTGCGGTTCCTGTTCCTCTTCACCTCCTCCCTCTTTCTGTCCGGTTATCTCGCTTTCAGGATTCTCTTTCCGTTCGTATTTCTGATGTTTCTCCTCGTGTTGTTCCTTCTTTGCCCCCGTGGAGGGTCCCTCTTCCGCGGTTTTGTACATCCTTGACTCGTATCACTAAAGCTTTTACCCCTCCTACAGTTCTAAAACGCCTTTTCCTCGAGCACTTTTCTTCTCACTCCCGCTCCGTTTCTGTCTTCACCGATGGGTCTAAGTCAGCGGACGGTGTTGGCTACTCTGTTGTTTTTCCTGATCGCACTTATATGTGTCGCTTGCCTCCGGAGACTAGCATCTTTACAGCGGAACTTTATGCTATTCTCTATGCTCTTCGTCTCCTGCTTTCTCGTTGTCAGTCTTCCTTTGTGGTTGTTGTTGACTCTCGTAGTGCCCTCATGGCTCTCGGGTGCTTTAATCCAGTTCATCCGGTAGTTGTCGAGATCCAGCATTGGCTGTTTCTCGTTCACAGTAAATTTAAGTCGGTTGAGTTTTGTTGGGTTCCCAGCCATATTGGCGTGTCTTTAAATGAGCGTGCGGATGCTGCTGCTAAGGAAGCTGTCCGCTCTTGTCCCATCTCTCGTAAAGGCATTCCGTATTCCGACTTTTACCCGGTTATCCATTCCTCAGTCCTTACCCGTTGGCAGGCTTCTTGGTTGTCTGTTACTGGTAACAAGCTACGTACTCTTAAATGTTGTGTTTCCTCGTGGCCGTCCTCCTTCCACCGTAACCGGCGGTGGGAAACAGCTCTGGCGAGGTTGCGTATTGGCCATACTCGCTTAACCCATGGTCACTTGATGGAGCGCCGCCCTGCTCCTTATTGTCCTAGTTGCATTGTCCCTCTTACGGTCGTGCATGTCCTTCTTGAATGTCCTGACTTCCAGGACGAGCGTGTGTCTTGCTTTCCGACCGCCCCTCGCGGTCACCTGTCCCTCGATAGAATTCTTGGTGACTCGGATACTTTTGATATCGTTCGCCTTATGCGTTTTTGTTCTCGTATTGGCATCCTTGGTGATATTTAGCGCCCTCTGATTATTTTGCGTATTTGATGGTGCTACATAGCCTTCCCGGTTTGGTGCCTTCTTTTGATAATTACTTACTTACTTACTTATTTTTTTTCTCCTTTTCTGTTTAGGGTGTGATGATGAAAGTTGGACCAGCTGGAGCCCTTTCTATAACCATTTCATGAAAAAATTTATAAGCAAATTGAACCACTTTTAATTTTACATTGATATGCCACCTTAACAGGCAAAAATTTAAAGTGTTTACTCCGGATTTTTTTGTATATAATATTTTTCGGTTAATAATTAGTTTGCACCACACACAATTTACGTGCTAAATTTTGTTATTTCTGGCAATATCCCACAATTAAGTAGTAAGACTGAATGATACCCACGACTCAAATATAGTAAATACACTTAGTAAGACGGTAAGATAGTAAAGACCCAAAGAAAATAAGATAGTATGACACTAAGTAAACACTTTATTACAGTAAGATAGTAAGACATTTAGAAATTAATCAAGTAAAATATTAAGAGAGTTAGATAGTAAAGACTGTATGATGATAGGATAGTAAATACACTAATATAGTTAGACATTAGGAAATTAATCTAGTAAGACACTAAGACAGTAAAGAGAGTAAGATAGTAAAGACAGTAAGATAGTAAAGACAGTAAGATAGTAAAGGCAGAAAGAAAGTATAGAATGTAAGATAATAAAAACTTGAACACAGTAAGATAATAAAAACAGTAAGATAGAAAAGAGAGTAGGATAGTAGCGACAGTAAGACAGTTAAAATGTCAAGACATAGAGATAGTAAAAAAGATATGACAGAAAGATAATAAAGCTAGTATGACAGTAACATAATAAAGCTAGCAAGATAGAAAAGACTAAAATAGTAAAACAACTCACAACTTGGTGAGTAGAGGAAGGTGTGATGCACCAGCTCAGTGTTCATGGTCCAGTCACCAGCAGTCAGAGCCATCACCAAGATTATATCCTTGGGTCACCAGCAGCCAGAGCCATCAGCAAGATTATATCCTTGGGTCACCAGCAGCCAGAGCTGTCACCAAGATTATATCCTTGGGTCACCAGCAGCCAGAGCCATCACCAAGATTATATCCTTGGGTCACCAGCAGTCAGAGCCGTCACCAAGATTATATCCTTGGGTCACCAGCAGCCAGAGCCATCACCAAGATTATATCCTTGGGTCACCAGCAGCCAAAGCTGTCACCAAGATTATATCCTTGGGTCACCAGCAGCCAGAGCCATCACCAAGATTATATCCTTGGGTCACCAGCAGCCAGATCAATCACCAAGATTATATCCTTGGGTCACCAGCAGCCAGAGCCATCACCAAGATTATATCCTTGGGTCACCAGCAGCCAGAGCCATCACCAAGATTATATCCTTGGGTCACCAGCAGCCAGAGCTATCACCAAGATTATATCCTTGGATCACCAGCAGCCAGAGCCATCACCAAGATAATATCCTTGGGTCACCAGCAGCCAGAGCCATCACCAAGATTATATCCTTGGGTCACCAGCAGCCAGAACCATCACCAAGATTATATCCTTGGGTCACCAGCAGCCAGAGCCATCACCAAGATTATATCCTTGGGTCACCAGCAGCCAGAGCCATCACTAAGATTATATCCTTGGGTCACCAGCAGCCAGAGCCATCACCAAGATTATATCCTTGGGTCACCAGCAGCCAGAGCCATCACCAAGATTATATCCTTGGGTCACCAGCAGCTTCTCTCTCTATAATACTCCCACATTTATTCCTTGCTAAACTCTTGGTAAACTTTTGGGAAACTCTCCCATGTTAAGAAAATAATTATATAATTGTTCTCATTTTCTCAAACAAGTGAAGTTCAACAAACTTTAAAACAGCCGCCCCCGGGTGGGCTCGAACCACCAACCTTTCGGTTAACAGCCGAACGCGCTAACCAATTGTGCCACGGAGGCTTGGGTTAAACCTGCGTTTGTGTGTTTGTTAACTCTGCTTGTACTCACCTAGTTGTGCGTGCGGGGGTTGAGCTCTGGCTCTTTGGTCTTGGTTCTCAACTATCAATCAACTGGTGTACAGATTCCTGAGCCAACTGGGCTCTATCATATCTACACTTGAAACTGTGTATAGAGTCAGCCTCCACCACATCACTGCCTAATGCATTCCACCTGTTAACTACTCTGACACTGAAAAAGTTTGTTCTAGTTTGTGTGTGTTTACGCGTTCCACATTTAGTTTGTCGTGTCCTCCTTGTTAGTCACAGTTTGTCTGGCAGAAAAGTCTCCCCTTATTTCTCTATTATATCTACCCAACCAATTGTGTTGGACGGTAGAGCGACGGTCTCGCTTCATTCAGGTCTGCGTTCAATCCCCCGACCGTCCAAGTGTTTGGGCACCATTCCTTTCCCCCATCCCATCCAAAATCCTTAATTCTAATCTCTTCCAAGTGCAATATAATCTAATGGCTTGGCGCTTTACCCTGATAATTCCCTCCCTCAATCTTATCTACTTATGAAAATATTAACAATCTTTGCCTCTACAACCTGCTCATTTCAGGTTCAAGGGGCAAATTTTCTTTATGGGATTTCATTCCATATCCTTCCATATAAAAGTTCTCTATTCACCTTCAGTGTGTAAGTGATTAATAATACATTAGTTTCAATAGAAGAGTCATGAGCTGCCAATGAGCGTCCTCTAGGATCCTCAGCATCTCCAGGTTGAGACCATCCATCCAGCGTGTTTCTTCCTTGGTTCCATGGGTTGTTATTGCCGGGGGGGGGGGGGGGGGGGTTGTAGAGATAAGCTCCCACAGCCTGTAAAGTGCCCGTGATGGCGTGCGTCTCAAATAGTTCTGACAACCAAGTCCAGCTCCTGGTCTGCACGTGTGGCTTAGCGTCTAGGCCTGGCGGAACTGTTTCTACCAACAGGAGAAGGGGCGAAGGTGGGTCTCTGGCACCTTAAAACCAGTTGCTTTGAGCAGATGGGACTCCTGGGAAGGCAGCTCATCTAAGGGAAGGAAAATCCCGAATTCAAACCTCTGCTGTCTTGCGGTTAAACCCACTCATGGGTAAGGCTTCGGGAGTCAACCCTGAGGAAAAATCAGGAGTTGGAGTCCGTGAGGCAGTTTGCAGCTGTTTACAGCTAGATTCTGGCAACTCTTGCGACGACACTGGTGCCAAGTGTATTGCCGCCTGCCCTTCCCTTGGATCACATCGGTGGCGTGGAGAGGGTGGATCTGCTACATAGGCAACTGCCGGTTCTCCATAATTACTGCCCAGGCCTGTGCGCTGGAGAGAACACTCCAGCATTGCCTTGGCAATGGCTCAACTCAGGAAGCGACAGTTACCGGTGATTAGCCTACCACTCAATTAGCATAGATCTGTGAGGTGCCAGGGGATGCTTCTGTCGGTGGGAGAAATCATCCAATTTCATAGGACAGCTACTGCCCGCCTCAAGCTGGGCAGCTCCCAGCCAATAAGGTGCTGTCCCGCCATGGTCCGCCTGCTCCACTTGGTGCATGGGGCTTAGGCCATAATCCAATAAGTGGATCGTCAACCATGGAAAAGAAAACAAACATAGAGTCACTCAGCTCTCAAACTGGACACATGGAATGTAAGGACCATTGCACCGGGTCTCTCGGAAGATCTACTGGAAATGAACGTTGCTTGCAAGACAGCTGTGATCAACAATGAACTACGCAGCCTCCAGATGGACATAGTCGCCCTGTAGGAGACACGTCTGCCCGCGACCGACAGCATAAGAGAGAAGGACTTTACCTTCTTCTGGCAGGGCAAACATCCAGAAGAGGAAGGGAACATATCGTTGCTTTTGCCATCAGGAACAGGTTGTTAGGGTCCATAGTACCGCCCACGGAGGGGTCTGCAAGGATCATCAAACTTCAGCTTCATACAGCAGCAGCAGGAATGGTCAGCCTCATCAACGCCTATGCATCAATACTGACCTCCTCTACCGAAGAGAAGGACGAGTTCTATGATGACCTCGGCCTTACTCTCAGAGACATGCCTCACCAAAAGCCAGTCTTCCTCTTGGGAGACTTTAATACAAGAGTTGGTTCTGATCACAGCTCTTGGCCTTCCTGCCTGGGCCAGTTTGTATTTGGGAAGATGAAAAAGAGTGGGCAGTGCCCGCTGGAGTTCTGCTGTCATCATGATCTCTGCATCAACAATTCCTTCTTCGACACCAAGCCCCAGTATAAGTTTTCCTGGAGACACCCGAGGTCTAAGCATTGGCACCAACTCAACCTGGTGCTTATGGGGCGTAGCAATCTGAGAAACGTCAAACAGACCCGCAGCTTCCAGAGCGCAGATTGTGACACCGACAACTCTCTCGTCGTTTGCAGAGTAAAGTTCCAGCCCAGGAAAATCCACAGAGCAAAGAAGGAGGGAAGACCAAGCATTAACGTAAACAAGACCCGTGACCTTCTCAAGGTTGAGGAATTCACTGCTGTGCTGGTAAATGACCTTCCTGTACCACCCTGCGATAGCGCAAGTGAGAGGTGGTCACATCTCAGGGGCGCTATTTTCAACACTGCCATATCCACCTTCGGTAAGAGACAGAACAAGTCACCAGATTGGTTCGAGTCGAGTGAAGAGGAACTGTTACTCCCTCATAGAGGAAAAGAGACGAGCTCTCTCATCCTACAAGAACCTGCCCTCAGAAAGGAAACTAAAGGCCCTCCGTATTGCACGCAATAGAGTTCAACAAACTGAGAGGCGCTGTGCTAATGATTACTGGCTTCGACTTTGTTCCAGCATCCAGTCCGTGGCCACTATCGGCAACATCAAACAGGCAACAGGCCCTACATAAATCAGGACGGCTCCTCTGAAGTCAGCCACTGGAGAGATCATTAAAGACCGTGATCAACAGATGACTCGCTGGGTGGAACATTACTCCGAACTCTACTCCAGATAAAACATGGTTAGCATAGAGGCTTTGGATGCAATCGAGTGCCTGCCCATCATGAAAGATCTTGATCTTGAACCGACTATGGGAAGAAGTTGAGAAAACAGTGCATTCACTTTCCCCAGGAGGCGATGGGATTCCGCCTGAAGTTCTCAAGTGCGCTCATGGAACACTTAGAACTGAGCTTCATGAACTTCTGAGCCAGTGCTGGAGGGAGTGCTCGGTGCCACAAGACATGAGAGATGCAAACATCATCATTCTCTACAAAAATAAAGGTGACAGAAGCGATGTCAACAACTATCGCGGCATCTCCCTCCTCAGCGTCGTCGGCCAACTCTGCTAGGGTCGTCTTGGTTAGGCTTCATATTCTTGCTGAAAGAGTGTACCCTGAGTCACAGTGTGGTTTCCGAGCAGAGAGGTCGACCACTGACATGGTGTTCTCCCTGAGACAGCTTCAAGAAAAGTGCAGGGAGCAGAGAAAAGCCTTGTACATCGCCTTCATTAACTTTACAAAGGCCTTCGACCTCGTGAGCAGGGATGAACTCTTCAAGATCTTGGCCAAAGTTGGCTGCCCACCCACCCTACTCAGCATGATACAATCGTTCCACAAGGACATGAAGGGAACAGGGAATTAGAGCTGAGTGTTGTCTAAAAGCAGAGTTTGTTATTATTCTGATAGCAGATTTTTGCTGGGTGATGATGGGCTTAAGGTGGTTTGCAGTGGTAGACCCCCATGCACAGATACCATAATTAAGATAGGGGTAGATTAGTGCATAATATAGTGAGAGGAGAGCAGAGTTAGGAACATAATATCTTATTTTAGAGAGTATGCCAACGGTTTTAGAGACTTTCTTAGTTATGTGTTGAATGTGGGTGCTGAAGTTGAGTCTCTTGTCTAGGAATAGGCCAAGAAACTTGCCATCATTTATATTACTGATGTTAATGTTATCAATCTGTAGCTGAATTGCATTCGATGATTTGCTTCCAAATAAGATGCAGTAGGCCTTTTCTATGTTTAATGTTAGTTTGTTAGTTGACATCCATAAGTGGACTTTTTTTAATTCATTATTCACAACATTATTTAGTGTATGTGGGTTGGGGTCTGAATAGATAAGGGTAGTATCATCAGCAAACAATAAAGGTTTAAGAATATTAGAGACATTAGGCTGATCATTGATATATATAAGAAATAGAAGAGGTCCTAAGGAGCTGCCCCTGTGGCACTCCAACGGTAATTGGTAGAGTGGAAGAAGTTGTATCATTGATGGTTACACATTGGTGTCAGTCACTAAGATAGGATCGGATGTAGTCAAGCTATTAAATTATGTAGCTATTAAATTCATTTGCCATTTCTAAATCAGTTGACGGTGTATACCAATCCTTATAGAGTTTTTTTTGGTTATGTGAGTGTTGTTTAGTTCCTAGGATACTAGAGATTTTTTTACATGTGCTTTTCATGTTG
This sequence comes from Procambarus clarkii, assembly GCF_040958095.1. Classification (NCBI taxonomy): domain Eukaryota; kingdom Metazoa; phylum Arthropoda; class Malacostraca; order Decapoda; family Cambaridae; genus Procambarus; species Procambarus clarkii. The sequence continues at coordinate 36,821,395 of NC_091173.1, forward strand.
CCTTATGCTTCATTGAATCTATTCACATAATATGAAAGTTTTGCCTTTCTTATGATCCTGGTAAGCATTGATGAGTACCTTTTAGCTACTTCCTTTGAAACTAGGCCAATCCTAAGTTTCTTTTCATATTCAAGTTTCCAGTTGATTGAGTTGAGAATGCCACTTGTGAGCCATGGATTGTATAATCTTTTGCAAGTTACTTGCGTGGTAAGAAGGGGACAATGAAGGTTGTAGAGGCTTAGAGTTTTGGAGAGGAAGAGGTTAGCTAATGAGTTTATATCCTGGGTATTATTGAATTCAGAATCCCAGTTAATATTGTGAAGGGCATTTGTAAGATTGCCTAAAGCTGATGCATTGTGTAACCTGAATGAGAGTTTCTTGCTTTTTGGTAGTGTTATGTCCATGTTCGCTATGAGAAAGGTAGGATAGTGGTCAGTTGTTCTGTCGTAGATTATACCAGATATAAGGGGAGCTGTTATGTTTGTCCATATGTGATAAAAGGTAGTGGCTGATGTTTGAGTGACTCGGGTAGGTTTGGTGATTGTGGGGATTAGCATACAGGAGTTTATGCTGGTTAGGAAATAGTTAACTTGAGAGCAATTTTGTTGACCCAGGTCAATATTGAAGTCTCCTACCAGAATGATGCGGTTTTTGTTGAGATTGTTGTTTACAATAAGATTTCTAGGTTATCTGAGAAAGAAGTTATGTTAGTATTGGGAAATCTATAGATGGCTCCAATAGTCAAGGAGGATTTAAGGGATTTAATTGTAAACTGAGCAAAAGTATATTCACAATATTCATCTCTATCACTAATGACACTGTTGCAGATAAATGTATCTCGGTAATATATAGCTGTGCCACCACCCTTTTTATTAGGCCTACAGATGTGAATAGCTTTATAACCAGCGAAGTTGTAGAGTTGGGTATAGTCTTTATTTAGCCAAGTTTAATAATAATATGATAAAGTAACACTCATATAGTTAGAGAATTTTTTCACTGCATATATTATTATAATACTAGCAGTAGCCGGCCACAGCAACCTTCCCTGTCCCCCAGGCCTCCATACGATTCCGCCCTCACCCGTCTCCTCGGCCTCCCCACCATTCCCCACTCCACCATCCCCTCTTCCTTCCCACCGTGCCCCACTCCCCTGTCCCTTTGTCCTCCCCATCATTCTCCATTTCCCCATCCCCTCGTCCTCACCATCCCAGACACCCCTGTCCCCTCGTCCTTCCCTACTATTACCCCCCCTCCCTTGTTCCCCTCGTCTGCCCCACCATCTCTCACTTCCGTCCCATCGTCATCCCCACCATTCCCCACTCCCTCGTCCGATGCCCTCCATATGGTCTAATGTTCTCATCGGAAAATTGAGAACATCAAAGGATCTGATGTTCCCATCACGGAAATATAAGAAAAGCAGTTAATAAAATTAAATAAAAAAATAAACTTAACTCACGAAATGAACGGCATGGTAAACAACACAGCTCAATTTCAACATAATTCACACAAAATAATTAAACCAAAATGAAAATAAATCAAAATCTTTGAAAATTCAATTTATCAATGCAATCAGCAACATTGAAATGGAATTGTAACATATTTAGTATAGCATGTGTCTTGTTCTTAAATGCAATAGATGGCACTGGTTTTCAAGGAAAGCATAGTTTTACCTGTCACAGGTGTGGCATCTATACTTACGATATGAACGGAATGGTAAAAAACACAGCTCTATTCCAACACAATGTCACACAAAATAATTAAATAAAAAATAAAATATATAGAAATCTATATAAATAAAATTTATCAATGCAATCGGAAACATTGAAATGGAATTCGTGACATATTTATTATAGCGTGCATGTTGCTATTATGTGCAACTGATGGCGCTATTTTTCAAAAACGAATGGTTTTACCTGTTAGAAGGTGGCATCTAAATAGTAGGTATATAGATAGACGTGCCTATTCGAATGCAACGTTGTGTCAAAATTTCAAAGCAATCGTTGAAGAACTTTCGGTGATTAACAGTTATGCACAAATGAGCATTTCCATTTTTATTTAAAAAGATGTACGAGATAGTTTGCTATGACAAACTTCCAATTAAACTTAGTGTCTGAGTTCCCTGTGCATAGGTTCGAATCCTCTTCACGGCTCCTTTGGAATTTCTCATTGATATATCACTTAGTTTGATTTCTCTGTTAAGGAGATATTAATAGGGTATTAAATTTATGAACACGTAATAGAACACGAAACAATGGGTATAAATGAGATGATTTAAAATTTAGGAAAGACCTGGGTAAATACTGGTTTAATAACGGGGTTGTTGACTGGTGGAACCAATTACCACGTAACATAATAAATATAGGATCCCTTCATTATTTCAGTCATAGGTTAGACATATATATGAATAAGTTCGGGAGGATATAGATAGGAGCTGCCTCGAATGGCCCAATTGGCCTTCTACAGTTTCCTTTATTCTTACGTTCTAATGGAAAGTCCTATGTGTTAACAGGCAGAATAACTTTCGTTATTTCCAAATATTTCTTTCCAGATTGTTTCTTTTCTAACACTAATAATCACGAATTACTGTCTTAGGTATATTATGTTAAGTTAGGATACGTTAAGTTAGGATATGTTTGATAAAATATCTATGTTATTTTTAACTCAAATAACAAAAAATTGCAATAATATAATTTAAGGAAAACTACATTATTTCAAAGAACTTTTTGTTGAAAAATTAAATAATTAAACAAAGTTCAGCTTGTTTGGCAACTCTGCCTATAAGGTACGACTGTAACACCCATGACCCCTCCCCCCCAGAGCTCACACCCAGGGAAGCCTTCTCCAAGAGGTCTGCCCAGATAGCCTCTGGATCGTCTTGCAGAGATAATTAAAATATTCCTGGCTAGTCTTAGTCAGCTAGTTTCAAGTAGGTGATATTTAATCATGATAATCTTGACTAATATTTTTGGGGGGATTATAACTCCCAGAGATCTGTGTAAACACCAGGGACCTACACCTTTCGGCCAGGTCAGAGGTCAGCCACACTCCTGTAATTAATAATGCCTCTCCTTGAAGAGGTGTATGGTGGTTGTCAAACATCTAAATGGTAAATTCTTGAGTGTGCACGTGTGGGCAGACCTCTTTCAAGGCTCAATGTAGGTTAGCAACAGCAAATCTCCCCCCCCCCTATCTCCAGCTAATAGGAGGTATGGCAGTTTTGGGGGCGTGTATATATGGCCCTGTAGTGGAGTTAGAGGGACAGCGACTGCTGGAGGAACAGAGGCAGTGTGGGCCACGGGCCATCAAGCGAGGCTCAGGACACAGACTCACTCAGGTGGTGGATCAGGACATGTGTGTGATGTTTCATATTGTCCATGTAAGATTTCTGAACATTTGCCGGTGTTAGAGTAGGGACTTAAAGTTGGTGAACTATCGTATTTTATTCTCAATAAATTCATGTTAATCTCTCAATCAGTGTCAATTAAATGGAACCTTTAAAACTCCTCTGTGTATAGTTTTGTTAACAACCGGCCCGTAGTTATTTGCAATTAAATAAAGGACTCTCCAATTCAAGCAATATTTCTTGCCTCAATGTTTGATATAGCTAATGGACAGGCAGGATTGTGGCAGCGTAGTAAATTAAATTGTTCCCTGTGTAGCATTTCCTTGGAAGGGTTCCTTTGGTACCTGCAGTAATTATCAGTGGTACACCATACGTCAGTTCATATTACGGTGAATTTAAATAACCAGTGTTCAATACCTAACATTCTTTAGGCTTTACCTTTTTCATTTTTTTCAAAATGTTACTAAATACAACCAGCAGTAAGTGTTACTCAGTATATATTTGCATTAATCAGTATAGTCTAGGATACCATATATTAAGTTTAGTGTTACAATATAAAATAAGTGTTACACGACAGCTGCACTGTTACTGTCCCTCGCCACTGTTAAAATCAGAATCAAGGAACTGATTGCTAAGCTTGCAATTAAGATAGCCAGAGACCCACATTACAATGATATTGTCAAGTAAAAATTGAGTTTTGTGTTACAGGAGGAAAGAGGAGAAGCAAAATGGCACCACAGATCAGTCTGCCACCTTGAAGAACTTCATCTGCTTGAGCAAGCCCGTGATCTCCTGCCTGTAGAGAGGTTACTTTCCTGGGAGGATGACCCATGCAGGATTATCATCAATCAGATGACAACGAATAAGTCCAACCACAAGAAATGAGGCACAGTTATCTTGAGGAAATTTATATAAAAGCCGGATATGAATCAGATCAAATGTACACTGATGGGTTATCTAATCCTGCCTATGGCAGAGCTGGAGCAGCAATCACTATAATTAGGAATAATGACTTTCAAACGGAAATGGCGAAATCACGCATTGAGAACGAGGCCTCTTCATCGCACGCAGAGCTGACTGCCATTGTTATGGCATTAAGATTCCTTGTAACTCTACTGTAGCGTCTACTAAGCTCGTTATGGCAGGAATCACACAATATTGTTCTCGTGTAACTCTCAGTTATCAACTTTAAAGTTATTTAACAGGCAAAAATTTAAAGTGTTTACTCCTGATTTTTTTGTATATAATATTTTTCGGTTAATAATTAGTTTGCACCACACACAATTTACGTGCTAAATTTTGTTATTTCTGGCAATATCCCACAATTAAGTAGTAAGACTGAATGATACCCATGACTCAAATATCTCTCCGGCAGTCTCCGTGGTGTAGTGGTAAGACACTCGCCTGGCATTCCGCGAGCGTTATGTCATGGGTTCGTATCCTGGCCGGGGAGGATTTACTGGGCGCAATTCCTTAACTGTAGCCTGTGTTTAACGCAACAGTAAAATGTGTACTTGGATGAAAAAACGATTCTTCGCGGCAGGGGATCGTATTCCAGGGACCATAGGATTAAGGACTTGCCCGAAACGCTACGCGTACTAGTGGCTGTACAAGAATGTAACAACTCTTGTATATATCTCAAAAAAAAAAAAAAAAAAATATTGTAAATACACTTAGTAAGACGGTAAGATGGTAAAGACCCAAAGAAAATAAGATAGTATGACACTAAGTAAACACTTTATTACAGTAAGATAGTAAGACATTTAGAAATTAATCAAGTAAAATATTAAGAGAGTAATGAGAGTTAGATAGTAAAGACTGTATGATGATAGGATAGTAAATACACTAATATAGTTAGACATTAGGAAATTAAGCTAGTAAGACACTAAGACAGTAAAGAGAGTAAGATAGTAAACACAGTAAAGACAGTAAGATAGTAAAGAGAGTAAAGACAGTAAGATAGTAAAGACAGTAAGACAGTAAAGACAGTAAGATAGTAAAGACAGTAAGATAGTAAAGGCAGAAAGAAAGTATAGAATGTAAGATAATAAAAACTTGAACACAGTAAGATAATAAAACAGTAAGATAGAAAAGAGAGTAGGATAGTAGCGACAGTAAGACAGTTAAAATGTCAAGACATAGAGATAGTAAAAAAGTTATGACAGAAAGATAATAAAGGTAGTATGACAGTAACATAATAAAGCTAGCAAGATAGAAAAGACTAAAATAGTAAATTAACTCACAAATTGGTGAGTAGAGGAAGGTGTGATGCACCAGGTCAGTGTTCTTGGTCCAGTCACCAGCAGTCAGAGCTATCACCAAGATTATATCCTTGGGTCACCAGCAGCCAGAGCCATCACCAAGATTATATCCTTGGGTCACCAACAGTCAGAGCCGTCACCAAGATTATATCCTTGGATCACCAGCAGCTGGAGCCTTCACCAAGATTATATCCTTGGGTCACCAGCAGTCAGAGCTATCACCAAGATTATATCCTTGGGTCACCAGCAGTCAGAGCTATCACCAAGATTATATCCTTGGGTCACCAGCAGTCAGAGCTATCACCAAAATTATATCCTTGGGTCACCAGCAGCCAGAGCCATCACCAAGAATATACCCTTGGGTCACCAGCAGCCAGAGCCATCACCAAGATTATATCCTTGGGTCACCAGCAGCTGGAGCCATCACCAAGATTATATCCTTGGGTCACCAGCAGCCGGAGCCATCACCAAGATTATATCCTTGGGTCACCAACAGCCGGAGCCATCACCAAGATTATATCCTTGGGTCACCAGCAGCCAGAGCCATCACCAAGATTATATCCTTGGGTCACCAGCAGCCAGAGCCATCACCAAGATTATATCCTTGGGTCACCAACAGCCAGAGCCATCACCATGCCAAGATTATATCCTTGGGTCACCAGCAGCTGGAGCCTTCACCAGGATTATATCCTTGGGTCACCAGCAGCTGGAGCCTTCACCAAGATTATATCCTTGGGTCACCAGCAGCCAGAGCCATCACCAAGATTATATCCTTGGGTCACCAACAGCCAGAGCCATCACCAAGATTATATCCTTGGGTCACCAGCAGCCAGAGCCATCACCATGCCAAGATTATATCCTTGGGTCACCAGCAGCTGGAGCCTTCACCAGGATTATATCCTTGGGTCACCAGCAGCTGGAGCTATCACCAAGATTATATCCTTGGGTTACCAGCAGCTGGAGCCATCACCAAGATTATATCCTTGGGTCACCAGCAGCTGGAGCCATCACCAAGATTATATCCTTGGGTCACCAGCAGCCAGAGCCATCACCAAGAATATATCCTTGGGTCACCAGCAGCCAGAGCCATCACCAAGATTATATCCTTGGGTCACCAGCAGCTGGAGCCATCACCAAGATTATATCCTTGGGTCACCAGCAGCCGGAGCCATCACCAAGATTATATCCTTGGGTCACCAACAGCCGGAGCCATCACCAAGATTATATCCTTGGGTCACCAGCAGCCAGAGCCATCACCAAGATTATATCCTTGGGTCACCAGCAGCCAGAGCCATCACCAAGATTATATCCTTGGGTCACCAACAGCCAGAGCCATCACCATGCCAAGATTATATCCTTGGGTCACCAGCAGCTGGAGCCTTCACCAGGATTATATCCTTGGGTCACCAGCAGCTGGAGCCTTCACCAAGATTATATCCTTGGGTCACCAGCAGCCAGAGCCATCACCAAGATTATATCCTTGGGTCACCAACAGCCAGAGCCATCACCAAGATTATATCCTTGGGTCACCAGCAGCCAGAGCCATCACCATGCCAAGATTATATCCTTGGGTCACCAGCAGCTGGAGCCTTCACCAGGATTATATCCTTGGGTCACCAGCAGCTGGAGCTATCACCAAGATTATATCCTTGGGTTACCAGCAGCTGGAGCCATCACCAAGATTATATCCTTGGGTCACCAGCAGCTGGAGCCATCACCAAGATTATATCCTTGGGTCACCAGCAGCCAGAGCCATCACCAAGATTATATCCTTGGGTCACCAACAGCCAGGGCCATCACCAAGATAATATCCTTGGGTCACCAGCAGCTGGAGCCTTCACCAGGATTATATCCTTGGGTCACCAGCAGCTGGAGCCTTCACCAAGATTATATCCTTGGGTCACCAGCAGCCAGAGCCATCACCAAGATTATATCCTTGGGTCACCAGCAGCCAGAGCCATCACCAAGATTATATCCTTGGGTCACCAGCAGCCAGAGCCATCACCAAGATTATATCCTTGGGTCACCAGCAGCCAGAGCCATCACCAAGATTATACCCTTGGGTCACCAGCAGCCAGAGCCATCACCAAGATTATATCCATGGGTCACCAGCAGTCAGAGCCATCACCAAGATTATATCCTTGGGTCACCAGCAGCTGGAGCCATCACCAAGATTATTTCCTTGGGTCACCAGCAGCTGGAGCCATCACCAAGATTATATCCTTGGGTCACCAGCAGCCAGAGCCATCACCAAGATTATATCCTTGGGTCACCAGCAGCCAGAGCCATCACCAAGATTATATCCTTGGGTCACCAGCAGCCAGAGCCATCACCAAGATTATATCCTTGGGTCACCAGCAGCTGGAGCCATCACCAAGATTATATCCTTGGGTCACCAGCAGCCAGAGCCATCACCAAGATTATATCCTTGGGTCTCCAGCAGCCGGAGCCGTCACCAAGATTATATCCTTGGGTCACCAGCAGCTGGAGCCGTCACCAAGATTATATCCTTGGGTTACCAGCAGCCAGAGCCATCACCAAGATTATATCCTTGGGTCACCAGCAGCTGGAGCCATCACCAAGATTATATCCTTGGGTCACCAGCAGCTGGAGCCGTCACGAAGATTATATCCTTGGGTCACCAGCAGCCAGAGCCATCACCAAGATTATATCCTTGGGTCACCAGCAGCCAGAGCCATCACCAAGATTATATCCTTGGGTCACCAGCAGCCAGAGCCATCACCAAGATTATATCCTTGGGTCACCAGCAGCCAGAGCCATCACCAAGATTATATCCTTGGGTCACCAGCAGCCAGAGCCATCACCAAGATTATATCCTTGGGTCACCAGCAGCTGGAGCCGTCACCAAGATTATAGCCTTGGGTCACCAGCAGCTTCTCTCTCTATAATACTCCCACATTTATTCCTTGCTTAACTCTTGGTAAACTTTTGGTAAACTCATCCATGTTAAGAAAATAATTATATAATTGTTCTCATTTTCTCAAACAAGTGAAGTTCAACAAACTTCAAAACAGCCGCCCCCGGGTGGGCTCGAACCACCAACCTTTCGGTTAACAGCCGAACGCGCTAACCAATTGTGCCACGGAGGCTTGGGTTAAACCGGCGTTTGTGTGTTTGTTAACTCTGCTTGTACTCACCTAGTTGTGCGTGCGGGGGTTGAGCTCTGGCTCTTTGGTCCCGCCTCTCAACTGTCAATCAACTGGTGTACAGATTCCTGAGCCAACTGGGCTCTATCATACCTACATTTATATCTGTCGTCCCAAGATATACCTGTGGAACATGAAAGTGAAAATTGTGTCGAAATAGCTCAGGATCTCTTAAAAAACAAATTGCAGCTCATTCTAAACAAAACTGACGTTATTGCTGCCTACAGAGTAGGCAAAAAGAATCCATCAGGTCAAAACTAGCGGAAAATTCGCCTGAAGCTGTCTTCCCAGTTCACGAAATCCCATATAGTCCGGACAGCTGCATCCCAGCGGAAGGGATTATACATCAACGAGTGCTTGACTAGGAACAGACAGCAACTCCTCTACCGCCTGCGTCAAATCCAGCAACATAACCCAGATGCGATTCATCAGTGCTTCGTTAGAGATGGTCTGATAAAGGTGAGAAAAACCGCAGAGGGCAAAATGTTTACTATTACTAAAGAAGAAAACCTCAACACTTTCCTCTCCCAGTGTGGTTTGTCTCACCTTATTATCACTCCCAGTGAATTAACTTAATTAACCCCCTGTCAACTAGTGGGGCTAGGTATCCTAATTCTCCTTGTTTCATTGTTTGACTTAATTTTTAACTTACTCTTAGCCTATGGAATCACAGCAACTCCATAACCCCGGACAACATGGTTTTAGAACAGGGCGCTCTTGCCTGTCGCAGTTGCTGGACCACTATGATATGGCATTAGATGCTATGGAAGACAAACATAACGCGGATGTAATTTACACAGATTTCGCAAAAGCTTTTTATAAATGTGACCATGGTGTTATTGCACATAAAATGCGTTCAAAAGGAATTACCGGAAAAATAGGCAGATGGATCTACAATTTCCTGACCAACAGAACCCAATGTGTAATAGTCAACAAAATAAAATCCAGCCCATCAACCGTGAAGAGCTCAGTCCCCCAGGGTACTGTGCTTGCTCCAGTACTTTTTCTCATCCTCATATCGGACATAGACAAGAACACAACCTATAGCACTGTATCATCCTTTGCAGATGACACTAGGATCTTCATGAGAGTAGGCAACATAGAGGACACGGCGAACCTCCAGTCAGATGTAGATCAGGTCTTTCTATGGGCTACAGAAAATAATATGGTGTTTAACGAAGATAAGTTCCAGCTCATGCGCTATGGAAAAAATTAAAATATAAAAACGGAAACCACGTACAAAACTCAGGCAAATCATAACATAGAACGAAAAGGCAATGTAAAGGATCTGGGTGTACTCATGTCGGAAGACCTTACCTTTAAAGAACACAATAAAGTAGCCGTCACAACTGCAAGAAAAATGACAGGTTGGATAACAAGAACTTTTCACACTAGAGATGCTATACCGATGATGATACTTTTCAAAACGCTTGTGCTCTCTAGAGTGGAGTACTGCTGCACAATGACAGCACCTTTCAAAGCTGGAGAAATTACTGAACTGGAGAGCGTGCAGAGATCCTTTACTGCTAGAATCCACTCAGTAAAACATCTAAACTATTGGGACCGACTAAAGAGCCTAAAACTGTACTCCCTTGAGCGCAGGCGGGAGAGGTACACAATAATTTACACGTGGAAAATATTAGAGGGGCTGGTCCCAAACCTGCACACAGAAATAACATCACATGAGACCAGAAGACATGGCAGGATGTGCAGAATACCCCCGTTGAAAAACAGAGGTGCAACTGGTACTCTGAGAGAGAACTCTATCAACATCAGAGGTCCGAGACTGTTCAACACGCTTCCACTACACATAAGGGGCATAACTGGCCGACCCCTCACAGTGTTCAAGAGAGAACTGGATAAGCACCTCCAAAGGATACCTGATCAACCAGGCTGTGACTCGTACGTCAGGCTGCGAGCAGCCGCGTCCAACAGCCTGGTTGATCAGTCCGGCAACCAGGAGGCCTGGTCGACGACCGGTCCGCGGGGACGCTAAGCCCCAGAAGCACCTCAAGGTAACCTCAAGGTAAAGTAGCCAGTCATTTACTGAAATTATTTAATTGAGTGCATTAATAGTTCTTCAGGTCTTATTAATTATACAGTCATAACTGAACTATTTATAGTTAATAATCATTAGCTTAAATTTGCCTAAGTTTATTATTCAACTTTTCTTTGATTTCATTTATTACCTAGGTTGCCTAGCCTCGCCATGCTCCCTTACTCCATTGTACCCCTGGCTTTGCCTGTATCTCAAATTGCAAATTGTTACTTATAGTGTACCTGAGAGTACTTGTAAGCAATCTACCTCATTTTTCATTTTTGCTCAATTTGTTTTTGTATTGCTTAGTCTTGTTTATATTTTTGTTTTGTATTTCTATATCTTGTGTTTTGTATAGTCCATGTTTATATGTTTTTTCTTTAATCTCATTTATTACCTAGGTTGTCTAGCCTAGCCATACTCCCTTACTCCATTGTACCCCTGTAAGCCCCTTGTAAACTACCTTTTTTTCTTTTTTTTTGTTTTTCATTTTGTGTTTGTTTTGTACAGTATTGTGTACATATTTTTCCCTATTTTAAAGCTTATTTTTACCTTGTAATTTGCCTTTCTTTCCTTGTTTTTCCTGCAATCAGCTTTTTTTATGCAGACAAGTATAGACCCAGAACTTAACCTCTTATCCACTATCTATGACAATCATCACTTTAATGATCTAAATTCCAAATATTATACAGCACATGATGTAAACAATGTATTAACTCATAATCACAATATCTCTGTAATCAATTTGAACGTTAGATCCCTAGGTAAACACTACGATGATGTTAGTGCCTTGATTGAAACTATTGACAACAAATTCTCTTTTATTATACTTACTGAAACATGGTTGAAAGAGGATACTACTCAACTCTTTAACATGCCTAACTACTCAGCAATTCTCAACTGTCGTCAACTTCAAAGAGGTGGTGGTACTGCTCTTTACTACCACCAAGAACTAACATGCTTAAAAGAAATTAGAACTAGAGACTGCTATGGGGAGTATATCTTCGCCAGCTTCAGAGTCAAGGGTGCCGAGTCTGTCCTGTCTGTGGGTGCAGTTTATAGAATTCCTAACACTGATGTGTCTGAATTCAACTCAAACCTTAGAAATCTAATACTTGATAACAGACTGAACAAAAACCACCTAATTATTGCAGGGGACTTTAATATTGACCTCTGCGAGCCTGAACACCCTACTGCTGTTAGCTTCCTCAACTGTATGAATTCCTGCTTCCTCATACCCTTAATCACTAGACCTACTAGAATCACTGATAGCACTGCCACGACTCTAGATCACATCTGGACAAACATAACCTCTCCGCTTACTTCAGGTATAATCACCGATAGCACTACAGACCATTACCCCACATTTCTCTTAACTAACATTAGCAAACCACCTCTTGAGTCAAGAGAGATACGTTTTAGACTGCACAATGAAACTGCTATAGTCAATTTTATAACTGCTGCTGATAATGTCAACTGGGAGTCCAAGTTAGGTAACATAGAGGACATCAACCTAGCAGTGCAATCTTTTCTTCAAAAAACTCTTAGCCTTTATAATACCCACTGTCCTATGCTTACAAAACAAGTCACAACCAAAAGGCTTAACAATCCCTGGCTTATAAAGGGAATACTTAAATCTATTAATAAAAAACATGACCTTGAGAAGAAGTATAGGTTAGGAATTGTCTCCAAAGAATTCTCAAAGAATTACTCATTATTGCTATCTAAGATAATTAGACGAGCCAAAACTAAATACTACGAAGATAAATTTACCCAAATAAAGAGCAACATTAAACAAACCTGGAGCACAATTTCACAAATATTGGGATCAAAGAAGTCTTTAAATAACAAACCAACTCTCCTGTCTATTAACGATGGTCAGCTTTCAGCCTCTGATTCTGCTATTGAGTTCAATAGGTTCTTCTCTTCCATTGGTTCATCCCTTGCAAATGATATTCCATCTTCCAGTACTGACATTAAGGACTATCTTACAGGTAACTATCCACAGTCTCGGTACCTAAAGCCTATTAATTCCACTGACGTCAATGAGATAATCCTTTCCCTTAAAACCAAGTCTGGTGCCCTTGAGGAGATACCAACTTTAATTTACAAAAAAGCCTCCAGATCTTTAGCCCCTGCTATTGCTTTGCTCTTCAACAAGTCACTTGAACTCCAAACCTTTCCAGATATTCTAAAAAAAGCGAGAGTAACGCCTGTCCACAAATGTGGTGATCTCACAGATGTTAACAACTACAGACCTATATCAATCCTGCCAAACTTGTCAAAAATTTTTGAAAAACTATTCTATAAGCAGCTTTACTCATATCTAGCCAAACTCAATATACTTAGCCCTTGCCAATATGGCTTCAGACCCAAAAAAAGCACTAACGATGCACTTATTAGTATGCTTAACTTGATTCATACAGCTCTTGATAAAAATGAGTTCCCTGTTGGGTTATTTGTGGACCTGCGTAAAGCTTTTGATACTGTCAACCACCAAAACCTTCTTCTTAAATTATATCATTATGGAGTCAGAGGACACTCCCTACAATACCTCAAATCCTACCTTACTGACAGGCTCCAATATGTTTCTGTGAATAATACAATTTCTCCCACCCTACCCATCAACATTGGTGTTCCTCAGGGCAGCATTCTTGGCCCTCTCCTCTTTCTCATCTACATTAATGACCTTCCAAATGCCTCCCAACACCTCAAACCAATTCTATTTGCTGACGACACAACCTTCATTTACTCCAGTCCTGATTCCCTTGCTCTAAATGCCACAGTAAATACTAAGCTTAATAAAGTCCATCTTTGGCTAACTGCCAACAAACTCACCCTTAACATTGACAAAACTTTCTATATTCTGTTTGGCAATAAATCCTCTAATCAAATAAATCTCAAAATAAACAATACCCAAATTTGTAACAAATTAGATGGCAAATTCCTTGGCATTCTCATTGACCACAAGCTGAATTTCCAGGGACACATTCTAAATATATCAAAAAAAGTTTCAAAAACTGTGGGCATTCTTTCTAAGATCAGATATTATGTACCACGCCCTGTCCTGGTGACTCTCTATTACTCCCTTATCTATCCATATCTCAACTATGGTATTTGTGCTTGGGGCTCTACTACCCAAAATCACTTACGTCCTCTAATTACTCAACACAAAGCTGCTATTAGGACAATATCCAATTCTGGCCCCAGACATCACTCGGTACCCCTACTCAAATCTCTGAATATGTTAGACATTAAGTCACTGCACATTCTCTCATGTGTATTATACATATATAAAACGCTAAACTATAATGCCAATCCTGATCTCAAAAGCTTCATAGAAGGTTGTAACAGAACCCATGAGCACCACACCAGAAATAAATACAGTTTTGATATTCCTAGAGTACGACTTAATCAAACTAGAAATGCTCTACAAATCAAGGGGCCCAGAATGTGGAATGTTAAGGTCTTAACATGGTCTTCCCGACCATGTTAAAGACTGTACCTCTCTCAACCAGTTTAAGTTAAAAACGAAGCTATACCTAATAAATTCCATGTAACCTACCTTACCCTTCTATTGTCAACCAATGTCTGTTTTTCTTTAAAGAGCGCTGTTTGTTGACATATTTGTATTTGTGCTGCTTTTTCATCTATGTTTTCATATCTTGTTTTCATCTACTCACTATGCTCAATTAGTATTAAGCTTGTCATTTAAGTTTATCATGCCCAAAACGCTTTGCGTAATAGTGGCTTTAGGCATTGTATGTACTAGCTCTACCTATAAGTCAACCAATCTTTGTAAAAATTTATTGTATGTATGTACCTTACCTAAATAAAATATTATTATTATTATTATTATTTGAAACTGTGTATAGAGTCAGCCCCCACCACATCACTTCCTAATGCATTCCACCTGTTAACTACTCTGACACTGAAAAAGTTTTTTTCTTGTTTGTGTGTGTTTACGCGTTCCACATTTAGTTTGTCGTGTCCTCCTTGTTAGTCGCAGTTTGTCTGGCAGAAAAGTCTCTCCTTATTTCTCTATTATATCTACCCAACCAATTAGGTTGGACGGTAGAGCGACGGTCTCGCTTCATTCAGGTCTGCGTTCAATCCCCCGACCGTCCAAGTGTTTGGGCACCATTCCTTTCCCCCATCCCATCCAAAATCCTTAATTCTGACCTCTTCCAAGTGTAATATAATCGTAATTATATTGGCGCTTTACCCTGTTAATTCCCTTCCTCAATCATGTCTGCTTATGAAAATATAAACAATATTTGCCCTTACAACCTGCAGACAAGGCAGCCAAGATGGCTGCCTTGGGTAGACTGATCCAACTTCCATTACAGCAGTCCCAGGTCGACTCTGTAATCAGACACGTCATCAGTAATAGGGACACTCTAGGGCACGTCACTTACCGGCTCAGACCCAAACGCCCACCTATCCACTCCATAGATGGCGTTGCTGTCTAAGCGCCACCTCACCAGAGGTCAGCAGCGGCTGTGTTATGAGCTGATCAGGATGGGAAACTAGCCCTTGTGGCTGGTATTTCCTGTCCTCACTCGATGGCGCTGTCCATTTGGAGGGGGTTTCGGGAGCTGACCCACAGATGGCGTGGTCATCACTGCTACGTGCTCAGACGCTGGGCTCGGGTCCGTAACACCTCCCCACCAAAAAGAATTTGGTTTGGGGTTCTAAAAAGAGAAACACAAACCAAATTAGTACGTGGATACAACTCCACACGGACTCACGTACACTAAGAACTGGAATGGCGAGGATGTCCTGTCCACAGAACTGTCCGAACGAGAAACTCTGGCACAGATGAAACTTGAAGATATTAGGCAATGACCTGCTTGACGTAATTTTCCACACCTCCACTGCGATGTCAAGCAGGGGCATATTCTCACGTGTCCCGAGTAAGGATTGGTGTAGACACGATCTGCAGGGACTCGACACTTCCCTGTGTCGTAGCACCGATGATGGCTGGTCACAGACGGCCTTTCTGGTACCGGTCCGGCGGTCCTTCAGGGAGACAGGAACCTGGAATACAGGGGTCTGATAATTCAGAGTGACAGCGACAGTGGGTACGTCAATACTTACTACATACGCTTCTACTAGTTCCACACCTAGTCCCAACAGAGCTGCTCGTACATAGAGGATGGCA
Source organism: Procambarus clarkii (assembly GCF_040958095.1). Lineage (NCBI taxonomy): Eukaryota > Metazoa > Arthropoda > Malacostraca > Decapoda > Cambaridae > Procambarus > Procambarus clarkii. The sequence goes on from NC_091173.1 coordinate 36,837,368, forward strand.
TTCGCTCTGCCACCGTCAGGTCGACCAACGTTCCGTATAACGCTGCATTTAGGCTCAGCAATCACGCGGGAAGTGTCAACCTGTCGGAAACAGTCACTCATAATATCACATCTCGTACCTCCTGTATCTACCATCACCTTCCAGGTCCCTCCTTTGATTGCAACACTCGTAGTGCAAATCTCTAATCCCTGGGGCCTTTTCACGATGTTCAAGGTAGCCATCATCTGTCGGGTCGTCCACTGGTCCTTACCGAGAACACACATAAGAACAAAAAATACCGCTAGGAAACATTTGGTTAACTTAGGGACAAGTTTCCTGAGCTTGAAATGTCCATAGCCGGTTACATCCATTAGCCTGGTTTGGACCAAAGAGGACACTACAACCTTCGCACATACCTCACATACCTCCGACGTCTGGGGAATCTCTGGCTGGTTCAATGAACGCTGTACCTTGCCATACCGCAAGTACTCATCCGCCTTCGCTCCAGACTCTTTGGTATCCGTGGGTGCTTGCACATGAGACCTCTCTTCTTGCTCAGTCGCTTCTGCTACCTTAACCGCATGTTCCTCGTCGGGAGAAGAATCAGGAGACTCTGCTAGGATGCTTTCGATCTGTCGGGTAGAGGACAAATTAAACATGTTACCTGATTCCGGGTCTGACTGTACCTGGACATTACCACTGCCTGCTGTTACCTCAGACCTTGCTGTTCCGGCTGACTCGTCCTCAATCTTGGGATGATTGGTGCTCCAATCTGTCACCAAGTCGTTGGCTAGTATCACGTCAATCCCAGCTATAGGGAGGGTATCGACTACTGCCAACGCACATGTGCCGCTGAAGTAAGGCGAGTCGAGATGTATCGGCACTAAGGGGGCGATGTACTGCGTCCTAGGAAACCCAACCAGGATAACCTTTTGTCTCCCTTCCACACTCACTCCCTCGGGTAACGAGTTTTTCACTATCAGGGACTGGGCTGCTCCACTATCTCTGAGCACTACAACAGATCTACCAGTATGACCACTCGATACATACCCGCTTGAAGTGTGAGGGGAAAACAATCTGGATTCTTCCTGACTAGTCATCAGGGACGGGGTTCCCTCTGGTGGCGTCACACAGCTCACTAACAGCACCTCCCTACGTGGGCCGCTACCTCTTCTGCCTCGGCACATAGCAGCTACATGCCCTTTCTGCCCACAAGTCCAGCACACCATATTCCTCCTCGGACTCCGGTGTTTCGGACTGTTAGGACTGTTCCTTCGAGGGCTACTTGGGGGCGTCTTCTCAGCGCTTCGTGGGACGGGTCTCTCCTCTTCCTGATGAGGTTTGTCAAACCGGCGGGGGTAATTCCTCGGGACGTACTTAGCAGAAGGCCTATGCGTTAGGATGGATTCCTCAGCCATGGTGGCTGCCGCACCCAAGGTCTCTACCTGCTGTTTCTCTAGGTACTCTTCAGGTCTCCAGACAAACAATCCTTGAAGTCCTCTAACAGTATGAGCTGCTCGAGGTCTTCTTTGGTCTCCACCTTCCGAGAGGCACACCATTCCTGGAAAAGTCGCTCCTTGATAGTGGCGAATTCGGTGAAAGTGTGCTCTGAGGTCTTTTTCAGGTTCCTGAACTTCTGCCTGTAAGCCTCAGGTACCAATTGGTACGCCATGAGCACTACCTTCTTCACCTTGTCATAATCGCCGGAGTCGTCAAGGGACAACGTGGAGTAGGCGATTTGGGCCTTCCCAGTCAAGACTGACTGTATCATGATGGCCCAATTCTCCTTTGGCCACTCCAAAGAGGCAGCGACTTTCTCGAAGGCCGCGAAGAACTTCGACACTTCCTTCTCATTGAATTTTGGGACCATTTTGATGTTCTTTACCGGATCGAAAATACTTGTTTCCATTCTTTGCCTCCCACCACCTAACCGCAATACTTCTAGTTCATGTTGTCTCTGTCTATCTTTTTCTTCTCTCTCTCGTTGTTTCTCTTCCCTTTCTCGCTCTTCTCTTTCTTTTTCTCGATCTTCTCTTTCTCGTTTCTTTTCTCTTTCTCGCTCTTCTCTTTCTCGTTTCTCTGCTCTTTCTCGCTCTTCTCTTCTTTCTTCTCGTTCTAATTCTAAACGCCTTATCTCTAATTCTTTTCCTAATCTCTCTCTTTCCATTTCTAATTTCTTATCTTTTCTCTCTCTCGCTTTCTCTTCTCTCTCTTTAGCAATTTCTAGCTTTTTCCATTCTATTTCACGATGGATCTCTAGTTCACGCATTTTCACCGTAAGTAAACTTATATTTAGTTCACTCTCATCACTTTCGACATCACTGCTCTTACCTTCCTTTTCAGTGGAAGCTATCTCGTCACCTTCTTTTATACTATGCGCCTCGCCTTCCTGTTTCTCCTCGGCCTTCAAATGCTTGTGAACCTTGGACAAGATCTCCACACGGGAATCACTGGCACGTATCTTAATCTCCAGGTAGGCACTTACTAACACGAGTTCCTGTTTTCCCAGATAATTCAATCTGGCAAGACAGTCCTCTCTGTTCAGAAAAGCCTGAACATCGTCCAGATCATCGATGGTAGCTTTTTCCGCCATTGTCACTGAAATGGAGCACTAGCACTTAACACACCGCTTTCACTTTAGCACTGAACGCACCGAGCACTGTTCTACGTCAATATTGCACTTGATCGCACCAAACACTGCACTTGCTAATATTGCACGTAATTACATCGGGCACCGCTTACACAATATAGCACTTAATCACAGCGAGCACCTCGCTCTACAATATTGCACTGAATCACACCGAGCACCGCACTACACAATATTGCACTCAATCACAGCGAGCACCGCACTGCATAATATTGCACTTAGTCACTCCGAGTACCGCACAGGACGTATAACGTCCTAATAGTCACACACAGGGGGAATTATTTACAGGGATTACGCCACTTCACCACCCCTGTCAAACATGCTTGACAAGGGGTCGGATCCCGCTGGGGATGCCAATTATGTTACGGCCCTCTCGGGTCGCAACCGGGTTCTTACTCTGATGTTGTTAGAGGTAGGGTATCCGGCCCCAAGCTAGTAGTGGCTTTCAAGGGATGTGATCCGTAACGCAAGTAAATTAAAGGGAAAGGGAAATAAAGGCAAAAACTTAATAATATAATTATTATCGTCACCATAAATAATATATAAAAGGTTACACAGGGAGGGGTTAAACACTATTATACACAACGTAGTCTTCCTCTGAAGACTCTGGACGTTCACGGTGCTCAACGATGCTAAGCTCTTGGTCCTCTTGTGGCCTCACGACGAATCCTTCGATTCTCTTGAGTCTACCCTGGCCACAGGCCAGCCAAATCACAGTTCCACTGGGGGCACCGTCGTGGAGGCCATCAACCACAAGTCCAGCCGATAGCTGGCAGGTTCCAATCAGCAACGCTGGTTAGGCCACTCCATGATCGATACTAGGGTAGCGAGCCCTAGTCAGGAGCCTCGTGTGATCCCACAGACCACTCTCCTCGCCACAACACCCCAGTGGTTAAGCGTCTCCACCAGTCAGTCCCGGGTACGACAATCCTTCAGCTGCCACGTCACAGGCAGGCTAACACCACAATGTTCATCCGAGGGGGGGGGGGTGACTTACAGCTGCTGCAGCAAATACTTGGAGACAAGACGGCTGCCTTGGGTAGACTGATCCAACTTCCATTACAGCAGTCCCAGGTCGACTCTGTAATCAGACACGTCATCAGTAATAGGGACACTCTAGGGCACGTCACTTACCGGCTCAGACCCAAACGCCCACCTATCCACTCCACAGATGGCGTTGCTGTCTAAGCGCCACCTCACCAGAGGTCAGCAGCGGCTGTGTTATGAGCTGATCAGGACGGGAAACTAGCCCTTGTGGCTGGTATTTCCTGTCCTCACTCGATGGCGCTGTCCATTTGGAGGGGGTTTCGGGAGCTGACCCACAGATGGCGTGGTCGTCACTGCTCCGTGCTCGGACGCTGGGCTCGGGTCCGTAACAGATGGGCATTATAATCACCACAAATGATTGTGTTTAATGTAGTCCCGTGTCCAAATAACATCATTTCATTTCAGCATGTGGATGTAACACTATAAAAGTGTTTGGTTTAGGTTAATACATACATAGAGTACATGAGTCACAGACAAGGATCGGAGAGGCGCCAGTTGTCTGCCTGAGATCTCACACCTCTAACCGTTAACGACCCCAAGTGACCTGAGGTCAGATCATGAGAATTTCACCTTGCTTCCGCTAAGCGTATAATTGGAGCCGGGTAGCCTTCAAACATGCCGACGTTTAAGGAGTGGCTTGGTAGTGCCGGAGGCTATCTACTTGTGGGCGGAGTTAGCTACTAGGTTCCCCAATATAAACTCGGAGAGCTATCGAGCATTAAGCAATAGGAGACCGGCCAGCGGAGCAGAGCAGAGGCCAGCCGTCGAGATAGGCCGTCACCAGACGGGAGGTGACGCTGCCTGAAAATTGCAGACCCCCCCCCCCCCTCTCTATTCAACTTAGACTCAGTCCTCGGTGAGTGAACATTTAGGTGACTTGGTCGTGTTTACATATGTTGTGTGATGATCAGGGGCAGTCAAGTTGTAGGGTTCTCGAATTCTTGGATGATGACTCACTTTGCATATTAAACTGGAACATTTTAATTGAATTGCTAAATTATGATACTTCATGTGAAATATAATTATGAATTTATTATTTAAATTGTGTTTAACTTTGTTCCCTAGAGATTTTGAGTTGAGATGAGAAAGCCTCTGTAGTTACTGGTTTCATGGTTTAGAATGAGTACATGATAAAGATGGGACCATACTAATAATGATCTCTTGATAACATCTTTTGAGAATTATGTGATACAGGCAAGTTCCATTCCTTGTCTTGTATGTAATGATCATGAATGGATGGTGGCAGCATTTCGTCTTCTACTATCTACTCTTCTACTTCTACTTATCTACACCTCTCCCTCCACCCCCTCTCTAAACTCTCACTTTCAACTAATGACCCTCCTCGCTCCTCCCACCTCCCTACCTCTCACCCCAAACCCTCACTAATTACTTCACTATTCATTTCTTTCCTTTCGTTTTCTCTTATACGTTTGTGGCAATGATTCTGTATTCTAGAGTTCTCTCTGGAGTTTCGGGTAACTGATCAAGTGACGGCGCCTTGTAGTCTTAGCACCTAGGTAGTCAAATACCTAGGTTACAAGGTGTTGAACGAGTGAGGTTGCCTTGAGAACTCTGGAGGTGCTCTAGAATAGTTAGCTAACTGGAGACGGGATAACGGACTAGAGAGAGCTGTTTCCCCCGGCTTCGTTAGTTAACTGGGGGGTGGAATAATGGACAAGAGAGAGCTATTTCCCCCACCCCCCGTTACAATGATGGCAGCGGTGTTGAACAATGTTGTAGGTAGTTGGTGTTCTTTTAACATTGTTCAGTCCCACGTGTCTTTTTGCCGCTCAGGCGCTATCAGGGAGATCTTGACAGGGGTTTTACTTTCGCGATTTAGCGAGTTTTCAGGCCAGGAGATAGTGATTCTCTGGTGTTGTGTTTAGTGATTTTGTGAGTTTTGTGGTATTCAGGGAATGTTCACCAGAACTTGCGTGTGTAGTGATTTATGTTAGTAATAAGATTTGGCGATTTGGGAACTTAGCGGTGTTGGTAGTGCAGGTCAGCTGAGTGTGACAGGTGACCTCGCATGTCCCACGGGGACACCCAGCCACCGCTGGTCTCCAGGTCAGTGGGGAGTGGCAGGTGTAGTTTTTAAGTAGTGGTTCTGCACAGATTATTGCGATCGACTGTTTTACTCCATTTGAACGCAATAACCCGAGGTGTACTGGTATTGTACAGCATGCTAGGGGGAGGCTTAGTATGTCAGTAGACTTCACGTTGGGGACGCTCGACGTAGATAGTCTGGTCACAGGGGTGGCAACAGTTTGGAGTTGTTTACCGGCGGAGATGCTAGGGAGACACTCTGGGTCACGTAGGTGGCTGTAGGTTAAGGGTGGGAGTAACGGTTAATTATGTACTTAAGATTAGGAACGGTACAGTTAAGTTTAGGCTAGTGTTTTGTCTATTAGTGTTGATTTTTTTTTTGTGACAAGTTAAAAGTAGTGATGACCTTATTCTCTCTTCTCTAACTTTCCTCTGTTACTGTTTTATGTTCCACCAAGTCAGTATCATTCAGTGTTAATTGGATTATTTAAAAAAAAATTTAAGTGTAGTTGTTGCCAGGAGGAGAGCGGTATAACTGGACTGTGTAACCCTATACCAACTACAGGGTCACATAACATATCTTGGGAGCACGATATTGTCGCCTTTCTGTTCATCCACAGGTGGGAGCCAGAGGAGAGGCGCGACGCATATGCAGAAGAGGGAGACGGCTGCTGTGTACCATACTCACGGGCGTTTATCACCACCACCACGACCAGTCCACTACCTGGAGGTCATGGCTCCACCACCACCACCCCAGGGGACCCCAAGATGCAGCCCTCTCGGTCGGGCAACATTGGTCTACCCAGTGGACCCCAGGACGGACGGACCCCAGGGGACCCCAAGACGGACGGACCCCCAGTGGACCCCAGGTCGTTCTGCAGACGACCCCAGACGACCCAGTAATGATGGAAGAGGAGCAACAACGACTCCAGTCTGTCCCACCAACATCGGTCTACCCAGGATGGACCCCAGGACGGACAGACCCCCAATGGACCCCAGGTCGCTTGTCTAAAACCCATGGGAGGAGGAAGAGAGAAGAAAGAAGAGAGAAGAAAGAAGAAAGAAGAAAGAAGGAAGAAGAAAGAAGAAAGAAGAGAGAAGAAAGAAGAGAGAAGAAAGAAGAGAAGATAAGACAAGCTGAGTGAGACATGATACCTAGTGTCCCTTGCTGGTGTCAGCATCATTGCATGGAGCGTAATTGCAAGACAGGATCGTTGCCTTAACTGGCCGCCCCTCCTACAAGCATGTTGCTCTGTTGAGTGATTCTTCCTGTGTCATGCGGACTTGATGTGGCTGTCAGAAGTAGCTCTCTGAAGGAGGCGTGCTGGAGCAACAGGGAGGAAGAAGAGTAGGATGGGATTTCTACTGTTGGCAACTATATGAAGGTCTCGAAACTTGTAGTCCCTATAGCTGTGAAGAACCCCAATATACGTCTCTCATGGTGACTGACGTAGGGCCAATTACAGATCAGCTGGGACAACCGAATTCCACGGTCCTGTGCGCAGTTCAAGTAGTAACGGCTTTCGGGTTGACCAAGGGTTGTTGTGCGTTAACGACGGAGAAGCGACGGAGGCAGTTGTGTTGAAGAAATGTGGTACAGGATTATCTACAAGACCAAGCAGTGACGTCGCCCAGCCAGAGACAATGGACGTCTGTCTACATATTTCATTTTTTAGAGTAGGATGATGTATATTTGTTTAGCTAGGATGTATTCTTTTCGTTAATAAAGTTGTCGCACACAGCTAGCTTGCTTTAGCAGTGTTGCAAAAACTTTATTTTCGGGGAGAAGGGGAGATGTAACACTATAAAAGTGTTTGGTTTAGGTTAATACATACATAGAGTACATGAGTCACAGACAAGGATCGGAGAGGCGCCAGTTGTCTGCCTGAGATCTCACACCTCTAACCGTTAACGACCCCAAGTGACCTGAGGTCAGATCATGAGAATTTCACCTTGCTTCCGCTAAGCGTATAATTGGAGCCGGGTAGCCTTCAAACATGCCGACGTTTAAGGAGTGGCTTGGTAGTGCCGGAGGCTATCTACTTGTGGGCGGAGTTAGCTACTAGGTTCCCCAATATAAACTCGGAGAGCTATCGAGCATTAAGCAATAGGAGACCGGCCAGCGGAGCAGAGCAGAGGCCAGCCGTCGAGATAGGCCGTCACCAGACGGGGGGTGACGCTGCCTGAAAATTGCAGACCCCCCCCCCCCCCTCTCTATTCAACTTAGACTCAGTCCTCGGTGAGTGAACATTTAGGTGACTTGGTCGTGTTTACATATGTTGTGTGATGATCAGGGGCAGTCAAGTTGTAGGGTTCTCGAATTCTTGGATGATGACTCACTTTGCATATTAAACTGGAACATTTTAATTGAATTGCTAAATTATGATACTTCATGTGAAATATAATTATGAATTTATTATTTAAATTGTGTTTAACTTTGTTCCCTAGAGATTTTGAGTTGAGATGAGAAAGCCTCTGTAGTTACTGGTTTCATGGTTTAGAATGAGTACATGATAAAGATGGGACCATACTAATAATGATCTCTTGATAACATCTTTTGAGAATTATGTGATACAGGCAAGTTCCATTCCTTGTCTTGTATGTAATGATCATGAATGGATGGTGGCAGCATTTCGTCTTCTACTATCTACTCTTCTCCTTCTACCTATCTACACCTCTCCCTCCACCCCTCTCTAAACTCTCACTTTCAACTAATGACCCTCCTCGCCCCTCCTACCTCTCTGCCTCTCACCCCAAACCCTCACTAATTACTTCACTATTCATTTCTTTCCTTTCGTTTTCTCTTATACGTTTGTGGCAATGATTCTGTATTCTAGAGTTCTCTCTAGAGTTTCGGGTAACTGATCCAGTTACGGCGCCTTGTAGTCTTAGCACCTAGGTAGTCAAATACCTAGGTTACAAGGTGTTGAACGAGAGAGGTTGCCTTAGGAACTCTGGGAGTGCTCTTAGAATAGTTAGCTAACTGAGGACGGGATAACGGACTAGAGAGAGCTGTTGCCCCCGGCCTCGTTAGTTAACTGGGGGGGTGGAATAATGGACAAGATAGAGCTATTTCCCCCACCCCCCGTTACATGGAGACCATCATATATTAAACATTACAAGATTGTAGTGCCTTAGCTCAATGGATTCTCCCATTACCTCTGTCCATGCTCGACAATCGGGTGGGCTGGTTATGGGTTTGGAGATCAGGTTACATTTCACATAGATTGCACATCCCCTGGATTGTCCATTGACCAATGGAAGGAAGAAGCCTCAATACCCTGAGATTTTAGGTTGTAATCCTGCTCGAAGCAAGCTCCGCTGTACTATCAGGACGTCTTTGTCTTTGGTAATGCTATGCATTGCAAGTGTTGTAATTTTGTGCACAGCCCTTGTGCATTCCATTGCAGAATCTTTAGTCCTCTAGGTTGTTCGAACTTGTTGATATTACCATGGTATAAATGGAGTCTGATGAACACGCCATCGAAGTTGAAACTGGAGATGAGGATCTTGGTGTACCTGAAAATGACTCATCAATTTCGCTCTAAGACGTACTGGACCCTACCTATTTTTCAGGAGTGTCTCCTGCCCTGCGTTCTTGAAGGTGAGGCTATTGTTTTTTCGAATTTCTTGAGCTTGTGCTCATTTGTCTTTCGAGTCTCTGTGGTTGGCTTGATACCGTGTATCGACAGCAAACTATTGACCAGTTCCGTGACCAAGGTATATGCCGGAGGGTGTCCAGTTGTCCTAGAGCGCTATTTACTGTTGAACTGGTTTGGGGCCTATTTACTCGTTGCCCTGAGTGTACTTACTGGATGCAATGGGCGGGCGACTACGTTGAACTATTTTCTTGTGACCCCCAGCTATCCGGTTGTCCTGGACGAAGGCCTTCACTGGTAAAAGTCTGATTGATGAAGATTAAGCCACCCAAGAGGTGGCACGGGCATGAATAGCCCATAAGTGGTGGCCCTTTTGAGCCATTAATAGTATCAAGAGCTGATACTGGAGATCTGTGGAGGTGCGAGTGCACCTTGTGTGACGGGAGATGTCTCCCGTGGTACAAGTCTGTTGTTGTTGTTTAAGATTCGCTACTCAGAACGATAAGTTCCAGTAGCACGGGCTATGGTGAGCCCGTAAGTGGAGGCTCTTTGGAGCCATTATCTGTATCAGTGGCTGATCTAGAGATGTGGCGATGGATGGGGGGTCTTCATGATGGTTTTCAGCCTGGAGGGCTGGCTATACCAGTTATGGGGCTGGTGGGGTTAGTGTAGACCTCTAAGTTTTCCGTTTTTTCTTTGCCTGCGACTTTGGCTGAGCAGTGCTGTCGTTAGAGTTTGGTGACGTGGCCTCCATGAGGAAGTCTTGAACCGTGTCGTATTTGTGATGCGGCAGTGGAGCTCCTACTTCCTCGTCTGAGGAGTCCGTAACCTCCGTAGTGGACGTTTTTGTCTTTCGCCTCGCAGCCTTAGGTAGGTTTAGGTGTCGTTGATTGGTGGTTGTAGCTATTTCAGGAGCGCTGGTGGTGCTGTTATCGTTTGTAGACAGCACGTCTGCTAGCGCGGCTGCTGAGATAGTGATGGTAGGAGTGTTGGGAGCTGGAGAAGGAATTACCTCTGTTTGTGTCGCCCGGGTCATGGGTGGTTCTGGAGTCGGTGTTGAAGTTGACCACCTGGTCGTCCTGGTGGTAGTCTCCGGATTGGTAGAGGAGGCAGTGAGATTTACGCTAGTGGCTATGATGGGGGCCAGGCCATTGTCTATGTATAATGCGTTTAGTTCACTGACAAAGCGCTGGTTGTCTGGTCCTGCAAGCCTTTCCGCTAGTTTAAGAAGACCAGGGATAATGCCTGCACGTGATGCAGGGGGCTGTGAAGGAGCCTGTAGGACCTTGTGGACCTTGGGTCCCCAATGAGAAGGCTGTGTCGCCTGCTGGGAGGAGCCACATGTTGGTCGGACCGGAAAGTCTTCTGGTCGACTAGTGAGAGCTAAGGTGGTGAGTTGAACGCTTGGGGCTCTGGTCGAGGAGGTAGACGAGTTGTTTCTTTTGGCTTCAACCTGGGCCTTTATGATTTCCTGTCTGCGGGGGCAGCGGTAGGAAATTGCGGGGTGATTGCCATCACAGAGCAAGCAGTGATGGACTGTTGCCTTGCATATGGAGTAGTGATGGTCCAGTGCGCACAGGCTGCACTTCTGGACAGGGTGCTGACACTTGTTGGTCAGGTGGGAGAGCTCGTAGCACTTAAAGCACTGCTGGATCTCATGGTATCGTTCCTTTTTTATTTGGTGGGGTGGTATTTTTAGGCCGAAGCAGTAGAATCCTTGTGTGGCAGCCTGGGTGGCCGCAGCTATGGTGGTGAACGTAATCTTCATTGATGTTTTGTCGGTGTTGCAGAACTCTAGGTTGAATACCGACAGGTTTGGATTTTCGTCCTCGATATTGCTTATGATATGATGTTGAGGTCGCTCAACGATCCACCGGCTGGTCCTGCTGGTAAAAACAGTTCTTCCGGCCAGGAACTGACGTGGGAAGTGAGGATGTAGGTAGTGCTCTTCGCAAAGAATGGCATCGTTAGTAAGGAGTTTTTCTAGCTCCTCTTCACATGAAAAGTAGAGCACGATATCTTCACCTTCCTGACTAATGTCAGCGGGTTTGAGGTCAGTTACGTCCTTCAGGACCTTTAAAGTATTGCTTCTCCCGATAGCATGACCGTCAAGTGGAGTAGCTCTGACCTTAAGACGTTTGGGTCGCATTGTGACCACACTGCGCCTTGTGATGTGTTGGCGGGAGATGTCTCTCCCGTCCTGTGTCGGTACAAGTCTGTTGTTGTGGTGAATATATTGGCAGGAAAGAAGGGTGTGAAACACTGTCTTTGCTTACAAACATAAGAGAAAACTTCAGAAGGCCCAATGACCCTAACATGTGAGTTTCAGGAATCAACAACACTTATGACATAATAATGTGGCATTAATGAAATATTAATGAGATAATAATGAGATATTAACAAGATATTAATGAGATAATTTTGAGATTTTAAGAAGATAATATTGAGATAACTGTGTATTAATGATCTTACTCAAATCGTTTTTTATTGATCAATACAAAATGAATACAAATTATACAAACCATTACTAATGTTCATTTTATATAGTTTTGTGATCTGTATTAAAACAGATTCAGAAATGATTCTGTCGAAAATGATTTTACAATTCATTATTAAAGAAGATCTTTCCCAATCAATTTGGTGAGAAATTTCTGACAAATGAGCAAACAGAGCATTTGTTAATTTGCTAATTATTATAGAATATGTATGCTGTAAAATTCTAAATGTCAAATCTTTGGATATTTGAACTACATAAACCTATTACAGCCTTTACTATATATTTTATTAATGACACAGCAGTCACTACGAGGTGTGTTTCTAACTAATAATTGACCAACAGTATTTTCATAATTAAACAATACGTGTACATCAAAAAGTTCCAAGGCCTTAGCGATATTTTTAAATCCATAATAATATGATAAACGTAACACATGTTGTTGGCGAAATTTTTTCACTGCATATATTATTATAATACAAGCAGTACCCGGCCACAGCAACCTTCCCTTTCTCCCCACCATTCTGCCTTCACCCGTCCCCGCGTCCTCCCCACCATTCTCCACTCCACAATCCCCTCTTCCTTCCCACCGTGCCCCACTCCCCTGTCCCTTTGTCCTACCCACCGTTCTCGATTCCCCCATCCCCTTGTCCCCACCATCCCAGACTTCCCTGTCCCCTCGTCCTTCCCTACCATTACCCTCCCCCTTGTCCCTTCGTCTGCCCCACCATCTCTCACTTCCATCCCCTCGTCATCCCCACCATTCCCCACTCCCTCGTCCGATGCCTTCCAAATAGTCTGATTTTCTCTTCGGAAAATTGGGAACATGAAGTGAACTGATGTTCCCATCACTGAATTATAAGGAAAACAGTAAAAAAAAAAAATGAAAAAAAATATACTATACTCACGAAATGAACGGCATGGTAAACAATACCGCTCAATTCCAACGCAATTCACACAAAATAATTAAATCAAAACGAAAATTAATCAAAATCTATGAAAATTCAATTTATCAATGAAATCAGAAACATTGCAATGGAAGTGTAACATTTAGTATAGCATGTGTCGTGTTCTTACGTGCAACAGATGGAGCTGTTTTTCAAGAAAAGCATAGTTTTACCTGTCACAGGTGTGGCATCTATACTTACGATATTAATAGAATGGTAAAACACACATCTCAATTCCAACACAATGTCACACACAAAAATTAAATAAAAAATAAAGTAAATAGAAATTTATGTAAATAAAATTTATCAATGCAATTGGAAACAAAGAAATGGAATTTGTGACATATTTATTATAGCGTGCATGTTGCTATTATGTGCAACAGATGGCGCTGTTTTTCAAAAACGAATGGTTTTACCTGTCAGAAGGTGGCATCTATATAGTAGGTATATAAATAGACGCGCCTATTCAAATGCAACGTTGTGTCAAAATTTCAAAGCAATCGTTGAAGAACTTTCGGTGATTAACGGTTATGCACAAACGAGCATTTCCATTTTTATTTAAATAGATGTACGAGATACTTGCATCGACAAACTTCCAAATAAACTTAGTGTCTGAATTCCCAGTGCATAGGTTCGAATCTTCTTCACGGCTCCTGTGGAATTTCTAATTGATATATCGCGTTACTATGATTTCTCTGTTAAGGAGATATTAATAGGTATTAAATTTAAGAACACATAATAGAACACGAAACAATGGGTATAAATGAAATGATTTAAAATTTAGGAAAGACCTGAGTAAATACTGGTTCAATAACGGGGTTGTTGACTGGTGGAACCAATTGCCACGTAACATAATAAATATAGGATCCCTTGATTGTTTCAATCATAGGTTAGACATATATATGAATAAGTTCAGGCGGATATAGATAGGAGCTGCCTCGAATGGCCAATAGGCCTTCTACAGTTTCATTATTCTTAAGTTCTAATGCAAAGTCCTATGTGCTAACAGGCAGAATAACTTTCGTTATTTCCAATATAATTCTTTCCTGAGTGTTTCTTTTCTAACACTAATAATCACGAATTACTGTCCTAGGTATATTATGTTAAGTTAGGATACGTTAAGTTAGGATATGTTTGATAAAATATCTATGTTATTTTTCACTCAAATAACAACAAATTGCAATAACATAATTTAATGAAAACTACATTATTTCAAAGGATTTTTTGTTGAAAAATTAAATAATTAAACAAAGTTCAGCTTGTTTGGCAACTCTGCCTATAAGGTACGACTGTAACACCCATGACCCCTCCCCCCCAGAGCTCACACCCAGGGAAGCCTTCTCCAAGAGGTCTGCCCAGATGGCCTCTGGATCGTCTTGCAGAGATAATTAATATATTCCTGGCTAATCTTAGTCAGCAAGTTTCAAGTAGGTGATATTTAATCATGATAATCTTGACTAACATTTTAGGGGGGGATTATAACTCCCAGAGATCTGTGTAAACACCTGGGAATTACACCTTACGGCCAGGTCAGAGGTCAGCCACACTCCTGTAATTAATAATGCCTCTCCTTGAAGAGGTGTATGGTGGTTGTCAAACATCTTAATGGTAAATTCTTGAGTGTGCACGTGTGGGCAGACCTCTTTCAAGGCTCAATGTAGTTTGGCAACAGCAAATCTCCCCCCCCCCTTTCTCCAGCTAATAGGAGGTATGGTAGTTTTGGGGGCGTGTATATATGCCCCTGTAGTGGAGTTAGAGGGACAGCGACTGCTGGAGGAACAGGGGCAGTGTGGGCCACGGGCCATCAAGCGAGGCTCAGGAGACAGACTCACCCAGGTGGTGGATCAGGACATGTGTGTGATGTTTCATATTGTCCATGTAAGATTTCTGAACATTTGCCGGTGTTAGAATAGGGACTTAAAGTTGGTGAACTATCATATTTTATTCTCAATAAATTCATGTTAATCTCTCAATCAGTGTCAATTAAATGGAACCTTTCAAACTCCTCTGTGTATAGTTTTGTTAACAACCGGCCCGTAGTTAATGGCAATTAAATAAAGGACTCTCCAAGTCAAGCAATGTTTCTTGCCTCAATGTTTGATATAGCTAATGGACAGGCAGGATGGTGGCAGCGTAGTAAATTAAATTGTTCCCTGTGTAGCATTTCCTTGGAAGGGTACCTTTGGTACCTGCAGTAATTATCAGTGGCACACCATATGTCAGTTTATATTACGTTAAATTTAAATAACCAGTGTTCAATACCTAACATTCTTTAGGCTTTACCTTTTTCAATTTTTTCAAAATGTTACTAAATACAACCAGTAGGAAGTGTTACTCAGTATACATTTGCATTAATCAGTGTCGTCTAGGATACCATATATTAAGTTTAGTGTTACAATATAAAATAAGTGTTACACGACAGCTACACTGTTACTGTCCCTCGCCACTGTTAAAATCAGAATCAAGGAACTGATTGCTAAGCTTGCAATTAAGATAGCCAGAGACCCACATTACAATGATATTGCAAAGTAAAAATTTAGTTCTGTGTTACTTACAGGAGGAAACAGCAGAAGAAAAATGGTACCACAGATCAGTCTGCTACCTTGAAGAACTTCATCTGCTTGAGCAAGCCCGTGATCTCCTGCCTGTAGAGAGGTTACTTTCCTGGGAGGATGACCCATGCAGGCTTATCATCAATGAGATGACAACGAATAAGTCCAACCACAAGACATGAGGCACAGTTATCATGAGGAAATTTATATAAAAGCCGGATATGAATCAGATTAAATGTACACTGATGGGTTATCTAATCCTGCCTATGGCAGAGCTGGAGCAGCATTCACTGTAATTAGGAATAATGACTTTCAAACGGAAATGGCGAATTCACACATTGAGAACGAGGCCTCTTCATCGCAAGCAGAGCTGACTGCCATTGTTATGGCATTAAGATTCCTTGTATCTCTACTGTAGTGTCTACTAAGCTCGTTATGGCAGGAATCACACAATATTGTTCTCGTGTAACTCTCAGTTATCAACTTTAAAGTTATTTAACAGGCAACAATTCTTAGTGATAACTCCTGATTTTTTTTATATAATACATTTCGGTTATTTCTGGGAACATCCCACAATAAAGTATTAAGACTATAAGATATTAACGACTCAAATATAGTAAATACACTTAGTAAGACGGTAAGATAGTAAAGACACAAAGAAAATAAGATAGTATGACTCTAAGTAAAGACATTAATACAGTAAGATAGTAAGACACTAAGTAAAGACAGTAAGACATTAAGAAATTAAGATAGTAAAATACTAAGAGAGTAATGAGTGTTAGATAGTAAAGACTGAAAGATGTAGGATAGTAAAAACACTAACATAGTAAGATATTAGGAAATTAAGCTAGTAAGACTCTAAGACAATAAAGTGAGTAAGATAGTAAAGACAGTAAAGACAGTAAGATAGTAAAGGCAGAAGAAAGTATAGAAAGTAAGATAATAAAAACTTGAACAGAGTAAGATACATAAGATAGTAAGATAGAAAAGAGAGTAAGATAGTAGAGACAGTAAGATAGAAAGTCAAGACATAAAGATAGTAAGAAAGTCATGATAGAAAGATAATATAGCTAGTATGACAGTAACATAATAAAGTTAGTAAGATAGAAAAGACTAAAATAGTAAAACATCTCACAACTTGGTGAGTAGAGGAAGGTGTGATGCACCAGCTCAGTGCTCTTGGTCCAGTCACCAGCAGTCAGAGCCATCACCAAGATTATATCCTTGGGTCACCAGCAGCCAGAGCCATCACCAAGATTATATCCTTGGGTCACCAGCAGCCAGAGCCATCACCAAGATTATATCCTTGGGTCACCAGCAGCCGGAGCCATCACCAAGATTATATCCTTGGGTCACCAGCAGTCAGAGCCATCACCAAGATTATATCCTTGGGTCACCAGCAGTCAGAGCCATCACCAAGATTATATCCTTGGATCACCCGCAGTCAGAGCCATCACCAAGATTATATCCTTGGGTCACCAGCAGCCAGAGCCATCACCAAGATTATATCCTTGGATCACCCGCAGTCAGAGCCATCACCAAGATTATATCCTTGGGTCACCAGCAGCCGGAGCCATCACCAAGATTATATCCTTGGGTCACCAGCAGCCGGAGCCATCACCAAGATTATATCCTTGGGTCACCAGCAGCCGGAGCCATCACCAAGATTATATCCTTGGGTCACCAGCAGCCGGAGCCATCACCAAGATTATATCCTTGGGTCACCAGCAGCCGGAGCCATCACCAAGATTATATCCTTGGGTCACCAGCAGCCGGAGCCATCACCAAGATTATATCCTTGGGTCACCAGCAGCCGGAGCCATCACCAAGATTATATCCTTGGGTCACCAGCAGCCAGAGCCGTCACCAAGATTATATCCTTGGGTCACCAGCAGCCAGAGCCATCACCAAGATTATATCCTTGGGTCACCAACAGCCAGAGCCATCACCAAGATTATATCCTTGGGTCACCAGCAGCCAGAGCCATCACCAAGATTATATCCTTGGGTCACCAGCAGCCAGAGCCATCACCAAGATTATATCCTTGCGTCACCAGCAGCTTCTCTCTCTATAATACTCCCACATTTATTCCTTGCTAAACTCTTGGTAAACTTTTGGTAAACTCATCCATGTTAAGGAAATAAATATATAATTGTTCTCATTTTCTCAAACAAGTGAAGCTGAACAAACTTCAAAACAGCCGAATCCGGGTGGGCTCGAACCACCAACCTTTCGGTTAACAGCCGAACGCGTTAACCAATTGTGCCACGAAGGGTTAGGTTAAACCAGGGTTTGTGTGTTTGTTAACTCTGCTTGTACTCACCTAGATGTGCGTGCGGGGGTTGAGCTCTGGCTCATTGGTCTTGGTTCTCAACTGTCAATCAACTGGTGTACAGATTCCTGAGCCTATTGGGCTCTATCATATGTACACTTGAAACTGTGTATAGAGTCAGCCTCCACCACATCACTACCTAATGTATTCCACCTGTTAACTACTCTGACACTGAAAAAGTTTGTTCTAGTTTGTGTGTGTTTACGCGTTCCACATTTAGTTTGTCGTGTCCTCCTTGTTAGTCACAGTTTGTCTGGCAGAAAAGTCTCCCCTTATTTCTCTATTATATCTACCCAACCAGTTGTGTTGGACGGTAGAGCAACGGTCTCGCTTCATTCAGGTCTGCGTTCAATCCCCCGACCGTCCAAGTGTTTGGGCACCATTCCTTTCCCCCATCCCATCCAAAATCCTTAATTCTGACCTCTTCCAGGCTATATTGTCGTAATGGCTTGGCGCATTACCCTGATAATTCCCTCCCTCTCTCAATCATGTCTGCTTATGAAAATATAAACAATGTTTGCCCCTACAACCTGCTCAATGATTTCATTCCATATCCTTCCATATACAAGTTCTCTATTCACCTTCAGTGTGTAAGTGATTAATAACACATTAGTTTCAATAGAAGAGTCATGAGCTGCCAATGAGCGTCCTCTAGGATCCTCAGCATCTCCAGGTTGAGACCATTCATCCAGCGTGTTTCTTCCTTGGTTCCATGGGTTGTTATAGCCGGGGGGGGGGGGGGGGGAGGGTTGTAGAGATAAGCTCCCACAGCCTGTAAAGTGCCCGTGATGGCGTGCGTCTCAAATAGTTCTGATAACCAAGTCCAGCTCCTGGTCTGCACGTGTGGCTTAGCGTCTAGGCCTGGCGGAACTGCTTCCAGAAACAGGAGAATGGGCGAAGGCGGGTCTCTGGCGCCTTAAAACCAGTTCCTTTGAGCAGATGGGACTCGTTAGCCTGGGAAGGCAGCTCATCTAGGGGAAGGAAAATCCCAAATTCAGACCTCTGCTGTCTTGCGGCTAAACTCACTTATGGGAAAGGCTTCGGGAGTCAACCCTGAGGAAAAATCCGGAGTTGAAGTCCCTAAGGCAGTTTGCAGCTGTTTACAGCTACATTCTGGCAACTCTTGCGACGACACTGGTGCCAAGCGTATCGGCGCCTGCCCTTCCCTTGGATCACATTGGTGGCGTGGAGAGGATGGATCTGCTACATGGGCAACAACCGGTTCTCTGTAATTACTGCCCAGGCCTGTGCCCTGGAGGGGACACTCCAGCATTACCTTGGCAATGGCTCAACACAGGAAGCGACAGTTACCAGTGATAAGCCTATCACTCAATTAGCATAGATCTGTGAGGGGCCAGGGGTTGCTTCCGTCGGTGGGAGAAATCATCCGATTTCATGGGACAGCTACTGCCCGCCTCAAGCTGGGCAGCCCCCAGCCAATAAGGTGCTGTCCCACCACGGTCTGCCTGTTCCACTTGGTGCATGGGGCTTAGGCCACAATCCAATAAGCGGATCGTCAACCATGCAAAAGAAAACAAACATAGAGTCACTCAGCAGGAGACACGTCAGCCTGCGACCGGCAGCATACGAGAGAATGACTTTACATTCTTCTGGCAGGGCAAACCTCCAGAAGAGGAGGGGAGCATGGCGTTGCCTTTGCTATTAGGAACAGGTTGTTAGGGTCCATAGTACCGCCCACGGAGGGGTCTGCAAGGATCATCAAACTTCACCTTCATACAGCAGCAGCAAGAATGGTCAGCCTCATCAACGCCTATGCACCAATAATGACCTCCTCTACCGAAGAGAAGGACGAGTTATATGATGACCTCGGCCTAACTCTCAGAGACATGCGTCAACAAGAGAGCGTCTTCCTCCTAGGACACATTAATGCAAGAGTTGGTTCTGATCACAGCTCTTGGCCTTCCTTCCTGGGCCAGTTTGTATTTGGGAAGATGAATGAGAGTGGGCAGCACCTCCTGGAGTTCTGCTGTCGTCATGATCTCTGCATCAACAATTCCTTCTTCGACACCAAGCCCAAGTATAAGTTTTCCTGGAGACACCCTAGGTCTAAGCATTGTCACCAACTCGACCTGGTAGTCTAAGTAGTCTAAGTAGGTAGGCGTAGTAGTCTAAGAAACGTCAAACTGACCCGCTGCTTCCAGAGCGCAGATTGTGACACCGACAACTCTCTCGTCGTTTGCAGAGTAAATTTCCAGCCCCGGAAAATCCACAGATTAAAGAAGGAGAGAAGACCAAGCATTAACGTAAACAAGACCCGTGACCTTCTCAAGGTTGAGGAATTCACTGCTGTGCTGGTAAATGACCTTCCTGTACCACCCTGCGATAACGCAAGTGAGAGGTGGTTACATCTCAGGAGCGCTATTTTCAACAATGCCTTTTCCACCTTCGGTAAAAGGCAGAACCAGTCAGCAGATTGGTTCCAGTCCAGTGAAGAGGAACTGTTACACCTCGTAGAGGAAAAGAAACGAGCTCTCTCATCCTACAAGAACCTGCCCTCAGAAAGGAACCTAAAGGTCCTCCGTACTGCACGCAATAGAGTTCAACAAACTGCGAGGCGCTGTGCTAACGATCACTGGCATTGGCTTTCCAGCATCCAGACCGCGACTATTGTCGGCAACATAAGAGGCATATATCAAACAGGCAACAGGCCCTACACAAAACAGGATGGCTCCTCTGAAGTCAGTCACTGGAGAGATCATTAAAGACCGTGATCAAGAAATGAATCGGTAGGTGGAACATTACTCCAAACTCTATTCCAGATAAAACATGGTCAGCGTAGAGGCTCTGGATGCAATCAAGTGCCTGCCCATCATGGAAGAACTTGATCTTGAACCGACTGTGGAAGATGTTGAGAAAGCAGTGGATTCACTTTCCTCAGGGAAGGCCCCAGGAGACGAACGGATTCCGCCTGAAGTTCTCAAGTGCGCTCGTGGAACACTTAAATCTGAGCTTCATGAACTTCTGAGCCAGTGCTGGAGGGAGTGCTCGGTGCCACAAGACATGAGAAATGCAAACATCCTCACTCTCTACAAAAATAAAGGTGACAATAGCGATGTCAACATCTATCGCGGCATCTCTCTCCTCAGCGAAGATGCCTCTGAGGAGGGAGATGGTAAACTCTTCACCAGGGACGTCTTGGTCAGGCTTCAGATTCTTGCTGAAAGAGTGTACCCTGAGTCACAGTGCGGTTTCCGAGCAGAGAGGTCGACCACTGACATGGTGTTCTCCCTGAGACAGCTTCAAGAAAAGTTCAGGGAGCAGAGAAAAGCCTTGTACATCACCTTCATTGACCTTACAAAGGCCTTCAACCTCGTGAGCACGGACGGACTCTTCAAGATCTTTGCCAAAATTAGATGTCCACCCACCCTACTCAGCATGATACAATCGTTCCATAAGGACATGAACGAACAGTCGTGTAGGACGACTCAACTTCTGAACCATTCAACATCAACAGTTGTGTTAAATAGGGGTGCGTTCTTGCTCCAACACTGTATGGTATCTTCTACTCGATTCTCGTCAAACATGCCTTTGGATCAACCACAAAGGGCATCTATCTCCGTACTAGATCTGATGGAAAGCTGTATAATCTATCCAGAATCCGAGTAAAGACGAAAGTACAGAGGCGAATCCTCAGGGAGTTCCTCTTCGCCGACGACGCAGCGATCACCACACACACAGCAGGAAGCCTGCAGCAGCTATTCAACTGCTTTGCCGCAGCCTGTTAAGCATTCGG
Source organism: Procambarus clarkii (assembly GCF_040958095.1). Lineage (NCBI taxonomy): Eukaryota > Metazoa > Arthropoda > Malacostraca > Decapoda > Cambaridae > Procambarus > Procambarus clarkii. The sequence goes on from NC_091173.1 coordinate 36,858,765, forward strand.
CTTGACAATCAGCCTGAAGAAGACACAGGTAATTGGGACTAGACGTCAATAGATCCTTCGTATAAACATAGCAGACTATGTGTTGGAGGCAGTTCACGAGTTTGTGTACCTGGGCTCCACAATCTCAGACACCCTTTCCCTGGACACTGAGCTCAACAGGCGTATCATGAAGGCCACAACAACACTGGCCAGGCTCACAAAGCGCGTTTGGGGAAAATGCAAAACTGACAGTGCACACCAAGGCACAAGTCAACATGGCATGTGTGGTGATTACACTTCTCTACGGCTCGGAATCCTGGACCCTGCGCTCTCGCCAGGAGAGACGGCTCAATACCTTTCACATGTGGAACCTGAGACGCATCCTTCACATCACGTGGATGATGTCAAGGATGCGTCGTCACCAACAACACAGTACTCGAGAGAACAGGAGTCCCTTCAATATTCACTCTCCTGAAGCAGAGATGCATGCGATGGCGGAGACATGTCACATGCATGGAAGATGGCCGCATACCGAAGGACCTCTTGTATGGAGAACTGGCATTAGGAAGGAGACCCACAGGAAAACCTCAGCTGCATTTCAAAGATCTCAAGCAGATATCCATCGACATCAACACTTAGGAGGCAGCAGCTGCGGACAGATCTGCCTGGAGATGCAAAGTGCAGAACGGACTCGAGCAATTCGAGAATGAATTGAAGAGGCAGGCAAAGGATAATAGACTTCAGAAGAAGTCTCGACCACTGTCAGACGCACCCGATTCGGCATTTATCTGCGCTCGCTGCAGTCAGTCATTCTCGGGTTGGCCTTCACAGCCACAGCAGGCGATGAATCCAACTAGACTACAACAACAAGACACCAAGGGAGCAACTCCATAACCCCACGGTTTGACGGATGCCTACTATATAGTTCCAATAGGGCTTATGTTACCCAGTCATAGTAGGAAAGACATATACGTGTAAGTGGGTGTGAAAGGTAATGTACCAGTAGCCAGAACGCGCTGCTTGACCTGATCTGTGGTACTCGATTTTCCTCAAATTATACACTTTCCTATTTTTTTCTTATGGAATGATTAAGCTTTCCATTATATTGAATATAATTTTATTTGTTTAATATATGTGATAACTAACATACAAATATGATTAAACTAGACATGATATAATAAAAATAATATAATAATTCATTGTGCCTGGGGACAGGCAGTCAGTTTATACATACAGTACATATTAGGCTTATATCGATCCCCTTCCCCCCCAACCCTTACCAGGATGCAACCCCACAACAAGCTGACTAACACATGTGAACCTATTTACTGCTAAGTGGACAGAGGCATTAGGTGAAAGGAAACTCGCCCATCCATTTCTGTGCCTCCCAGGATTTTTGAGCACTATAATATGAGCTATGTTACTGGGAACTTCCTATCTCTTGGACCAACAGTTTACTCATTCCAATTCCCAAGACAAATCAAAAGAATGCTTTCTGCCCAATTTTCCTTTATATCTACATTTGCAAAACATTCGAGAGAAGTCCTGAACCGTCTTCTCCATAGAATACGAACCATGAATTTCCTGCTTGACATATGGCTTCATGCATGGAAGGAATGTGCATCATTGCATTACCACTTTTCATACCCAGCATACTGAAAAGTCATATACCACCCTCCTAGATCTCAAGTTGGCCTTTGATATTGCAAATCAAGATGTTATCTTCAGTGAGCTTGCAAGAATGAATATTGGTGGTCGGATTCATTATTGGATCAGGGGTAACTTATCCAACAGGAAGTCATCTGTATGTTTCCAGAGGCATTGGATTGTAGCAAGAGACATCGAACTAGGCACCCCACAGGAAGGTGACCTCAGTCCTACCTTATTTAATATCGTATTGCTTGCCTTGACAGTTGTACAAGAATGTAAGAAGTCTTGTACTTATAAATAAATATATAAATCTATATCAATAAAAATGGAAATGTTCCTTTTTTCAAAATCGCTAATCTCCGAAAGTTCTGCAGTGATTCCTTTGAAATTTTCACACAACGTTCCATTCGCATCCGAGCAAGTTTTTATATACAAACAATATAGATGTCACGTCTGTGACGGGAAAAAACATGTTTTTTTTAAATACTGTCTTTTTCATGGGTTTTTCATGTGAAGGAAATCTTCAAAACCTCCTTACCGATTGCTTTGAAATTTTGACACAACGTTGCATTCAAAAAGGGGAGTGTTTTTATATACTTACTATATTCATGCCTCACCTGTGACAGGAAAAAACATACTTTTTTAAAAAACAGCGCCATCTGTTGGACGTAATAGCATCAAACACTGTAATCTCCGAAAGTTCTTCACGATTGCTTTTAAATTTTTACACACAGTTCCATTTCAATACGCGCATGTCTTTGTATACCTACTATGTAGATGCCACATCTGTGACAGGTAAAAAACATTTTTTGTTTAAAATAATGCCATCTGTTGCATGTAAGAACAACATTCACAATACTAAATATGTTACAATTCCATTTCAATGTTTCCGATTGCATTGATAAATAGAATTTTCATAGATTTCGATTTATTTTCATTTTTATTTAATTATTTTATGTGACATTGCATTGGAGTTGGGTTGTGTTGTTTACCATACCGTTCATTTCATGGGCACAGTTTATTTATAATTTTTTCATTGTTTTTCATATCGTTTATTTTAACTGTTCCTGTTATTTTCAGTGATGGGAACATCAGATCATTTGATGTTACCAATTTTCTGATGATCAGATCATTTCGGAATGCATCGGACGAAGGAGTGGGGGAGGACGAGGGGAAGGAAGTGAGGGATGGTGTGGTGATCGAGGAGACAGGGGTGGAAGGTCATGTTGGGGAGGACGAGGGGATGGGGGGAGTTGGAGATGGTGGGGACGAGGGAATGGAGAACTGTAGGGAGGAAGAGGGGACAGGGGACGGGAAAATGGTAGGGAGAGCGAGGGGATGGCGGAGTGGCAGATGGTGGGGAGGACGAGGGTATGGTGGAGTGGGTAATTGTTGGAAGGACGAGGAGACGATGGAGTGGAGAATGGTGGGGAGGACAAGGAGACAGAGGAGAGGGGGGGGATGATGTGGAGGACGAGAGGATGGAGGAATGGGAAAAGTTGGGAGGACGAGGGGACGGGGGAAGGGGAAATGGTGGGGAGGACTAGGGGACAGCGGAAGGTTGCTGTAGCCGGGTACAGCTAATAAATAAATAAATACCAAATTATTAAACAAGTTGTTTAACTCTGTACCGAGGAAACCCAACGTCATTAGCACATTATTAGCTTTGCTGATTATATTATGATACACACCACTGGGTATGCTAATACGCAGAACACTGTTCACTCTGTATTGGACTCATGTCAGGACCTAGGTTAGTTATCTCTGCAGAGAAAACAAAGATACGAAATCGGCGTTAACCCAGGCAGAGAGGAGCTGTTCGCAAGGTGCAACGGTATGATATCTCCCAGCTTGTCTACGTTAACAGATTTAAATACCATGGCCCTGAGGTGCCACTGTATGGTCCTGTTGTATTCAGACTCTGTCATCAGTATAAAGAGAGACTCAGAGCTCTCAAGCTATTGCAGGTTATCACTCAGGCTATGGTGAAAAGGTCAACTTTGTCAAAATGATATTCCTTGCAGCCGGTCCCATTCCTTTGGGAGCCGGTCGGCCGAGCGGACAGCACGCTGGGCTTGTGATCCTGTGGTCCTGGATTCGATCCCAGGCGCCGGCGAGAAACAATGGGCAGAGTTTCTTTCACCCTATGCCCCTGTTACCTAGCAGTAAAATAGGTACCTGGGTGTTAGTCAGCTGTCACGGGCTGCTTCCTGGGGGTGGAGGCCTGGTCGAGGACCGGGCCGCGGGGACACTAAAAGCCCCGAAATCATCTCAAGATAACCTCATGATATAACCTTGCATACATTAGAGTTTTAGTGGATTATGCTGCACCTCTGCTTGTCTTAATGCGTGAAAGGAAGCTGGGAGGGCTTGAAAAAATGCAGAACGAAGCATTGAGGATAATCCTTGGGTGCCTTCGTACCACAAGGATACTTAACATGAGAAAGGAACCTAATATTCCGTGCGTCGTTGATCGTGTTACTGAAATTAATTGTCAAATTGGTATAAAATGGCCTAGGCTAACTCATCCTAACCTTTGAACAGAATCCCTCCAGAATTTCTTTATTGAAATTCAATACTGTTCCAAATAGATAACTAAAACTGGAATTGAACTCTAAATGTATCAGATATATGATTAGTACCAAGAGAGACAAAAACGGCACTTTCCTGCCCCGTGGGAGAGTACACGCTTTCCAATTTTAATCCCCCTCTTTCCACCCAAGAAGCAAATTAGAGATCAGCCAAGCTTCGTCTTGAGGCAAAGCTCAACGCCTCAAGCCATATTGATGCTCTGTCCACAGAGCATTCTCTCTCTCAAATCATATACACTGATGGTTCCCTACAGCGCCCCACGGGTGCAGCTGGAAGTGCAGTTGTCCTGACAATGGGCAATGGTTTATATTTTGAGTGCGGGAGTCCGTATAAACAACTGGGCCTCAACCCTTCAGACCGAAACTATTTGCATTGCTTCTTGCATTGAAATGTGTATAAGTTTCCAAACTTGATACATAAATTGTATGTGACTTTTTATCATCCTTAATTGCTCTCAACTCTTTAAGACGTAACTGTACCATGTTCGTGTCTGAAGCTAGAAGCAAATACAACAAAATTATTAATGATGGTTTGCCAAAGAATCTGTCTTTAAAAGGGAAATTGAGTATAACCTTGGATTGTCAATAAACAGTCTGAGAGCAATAGTACACCAAGAACTTCAACAAAATCTTGTAGATAGGAGGCAAAGTGAAATCGACACCAGTAATTCCATCTATCATACGAGAGGAGCCACACATTTATGGATCATCCAATAAAATTAGCAGACTTCTACATGTTACTACTGCTCAGCTTAGACTCGGATACAAGTATCTCTGGGAATTTTCATTATCTGCTGATGGAGACCTGACCAAATGTAAACTGTGTCAACAAAATCCTTCGCACACCTTCCGTCACTGTGTGATGGAGTGTGAAAAGATACGTCAATTGAAAGACAACTCTGTAACACATGTTCAAGATATGTGTAAATATTTAATTCAAAATAATCTGTTGCCAGGAGTCTTGGCCAAATGCCCCCAGTTTGCTAACCGCAGGTAGTATCTGAATGATTATAACCTATCCACTGCTGTTCATTAGATTGAGGGGGGGGCGGTGTGTAGGATAAACATATCAATTGTGACTTTAGCTCTCCACATATGTCAGTTGCTTAAATTAATAACTGTACTTGTGGTCGGTCTCGAGCCCTTTGCTTATGTGACGAAATGCATTTAATTTTGTAACTAGCTCATCAAGATTGTAACTTGCTTAGCTAAATGAATTGTGGTTTATGGAGGATGCAAAATAATTGAACTGAACTAAAAAGAAAAAACAGGATTCTAACCCAGAATTCTCGATTGTTTGTCGAGAACGAATCCGACTGTACTACCGGGACCCACTATGTTCTTAATATAAAAATATTATATAAACCAAATTGAAAAAAAAAAACTGAAAATGAGGAAAATAATTCTACCTCTTAGACAATTCAGGCCTTGCATTCTGTGTGTATAACAATGTTTGACAAAGATGGAATTAATAAGATAGAAAATCCTTTATGTACTTTCGTATATAGTAATACATCTTCAGAAAGATGAATATTACAAGTCTGATTGATGAAGATTAAGCCCACCCAAGAGGTGGCACGGGCATGAATAGCCCCTAAGTGGTATATTTTTTTGTTTAGTAAATGTATACTGTGTGCTGAGGTCGCATTTAATCGTCAGGCTGCTATCGCCGGGAGGATACTGCTTGACAGTATTTGTGAGGGTGTCCAGCTGCTGTACACCTTTTTGACCAGAAGAGTGGCAGTGTTGTTGACGTCAGGGTGGTTATTGCAAGATTCAGGGATTCTTAAAGTTCTTCTAAGTTCGTTGGTTGCTTCACATTCCAAGAGAAAGTGAAGTAGTGGCTTTTCTGTTATAATTTGGCAAATGATGCATTCTCTCTCTCAAGGTTCACCAATCTTCCAGTTGTATCCGTAACCTAGACGTAGTCTATGTAACCAAACTGCTATTTCCCCTGTGGATTCCTTTTGGGATGTTTAACCTTTCTAACTTTGTGGCTCGAAGATACCATACTGCAGAGGGCGAACCATCTGCTACTCTCTGGTGTAGATGGGCTACGTTGAGGTGTGGGAGTTTTACGGTGATCGTGTTTCTTATATACTCTAGGCTGGGTTGAATTGTTTTTATGTATCACTGGATGACAAGTTGCCAGTTTAGCAATTTCATTGGCTTTCTCATTTAATGGGATTCCAACATGAGATGGGCTCCAGTTTAGGGTGATGTTGAGTCTTTTGCCATTAGCGACTGCTCCAAGATACTAACTGGAGGTAATTATTTCCATGTTGTCTTTCCACTGTTTTTTTCTAATATTTGAAGTGTAGATTTTGAGTCTGTGTATGATTGCATTTTGAGTGTTAGATTGAATCACGTGTGCGAATGCCTATTTTATTAGCTAACAGCTCAGTTTGGGTTGATAATACTGGTCCTCCCAGTCTCTATATGCCTCTCTTCATGCCAGTCAGTATGCCTGCTTGCTGTCCGTGCTAAGAGCATGGCCCGCACTCATATATTCTGAGTCCACGATCAGTCTGTGAGGATGTGGGTGGTTCCTGCTACTGCAATGATACACATCTGCTTTTCTTTGATGTGCCTTAGGAGTGTTGGTTCATCGGCAGCCTTTTTCATTGGAAGATCTTCTATTACTATTTTGAAGGTATTCTCCTCCCACGGTGGGGAACAAGTGTAGTTAGGGTGTGGTTGATCACCCCCTCTATCAAGAATCATGCTTTTTAATTGTGGTCTGTTTAGGACATTCTCGCTATGTCAGCCCAAAAGTTTCCGTAGTTTTGGGCATGTCCAACCACCAAGGCCTGCCGGACTAGGACTGCATCAAGAGAAATAATTGTCTTACTGATAATCGTACATGTTCTTTGTGATATTCTTTCTTGAAGAGAGGGCAAACCTGTTTCCATTCGTAGAGTTTCAAGCGGGTCCACATCAGGGCTCCCAGGGTAGCTCTCATAGCATTGTGGTCCATCTCTAATATCCTGGGAACTAAACAACACTCCCACAACCAGATAACACTCTCTAAGGATGGCCTTACACCGTCATCTGACATAGAAATGGCGAATGAATTTAATAGCTTCTTTTCATCGATTGGTGCTAACCTTGCAAGTAAAATCCCACAGACTAAGACACATATCAACACATATTTCTCAGGCAGCTATCCAAACTCTCTTCTCCTCTCACCAGACAGCCCGACAGATGTTGTGTCCATCATACACTCATTAAAAACCAAAGCTGGGAACATCAGTGAAATCCCATCCATTGTATACAAGAGCGCCTCCCATGCCCTTGCGCCACCTATAGGTCTGATGTTCAACAAATCCCTTGAGTGTCATACCTTCCCTGATATCCTTAAAAAAGCAAGAGTAACGCCAGTTCATAAAGGAGGTAATCCGGCAGACATAAACAACTATAGACCAATATCGAACCTACCCATACTATCAAAAATATTTGAAAAAATTATCTACAAACAGCTCTACTCCTATCTCGTAAAATTCGACATTCTTAGCTCCTGTCAGTTTGGCTTCCGCTCTCAAGAGTACCAACGATGCAATTATTAGTCTCCTTGATATAATTTACTCAGCCCTTGACAAAAATGAGTTTCCAATTGGACTCTTCATTGACCTGAGAAAGGCCTTTGACACTGTTAATCACGATTACCTCTTATGTAAACTCCATCATTATGGAATCCGAGGCCATGCACTGGACTATATCCAATCCTATCTTAGTGATAGACACCAATGTGTAGCCATCAATAATATAATCTCTCCTATTCTACCAATAACCGTTGGAGTGCCACAGGGCAGCATCTTAGGACCTCTTCTATTTCTTATATACATCAATGATCTGCCTAATGTCTCTAACATTCTGAAACCTATTTTGTTTGCTGATGATACTACCCTCATCTACTCCAACCCCAACCCACATACACTAAATGATGTTGTTAATAATGAACTAAAAAAAGTCCACTTATGGATGTCAACCAACAAACTAACACTTAACATAGAAAAGACCTACTACATCCTATTTGGAAGCAAATCTACAAATGCAATTCAGCTTCAGATAAACAATGTAAACATTAGCAATAAAAATGATGGAAAGTTTCTTGGCATATTCCTAGACAAGAGACTCAACTTCAGTACCCACATACAACACATAACTAAGAAAGTCTCTAAAACAGTTGGTATACTCTCCAAAATCAGATATTATGTACCTAACTCTGCTGTGGGACATTTGGGGCTTGAATCTGATTATTTAAATGTTAATGTAGTAAATTAAATTACGAAGGACCACCCGCTTTTATAGTAAAGAGGGAAACTGAGAATTTCTGATCATTAGATAATTCCTAGATGAACCAGTAACTATGGATAAAATACTAGAGAATATGATCATAGAAATAATTAATGGGCTGTATAATTAAATGAATCAAACCCTCAAACACCTACATTGGGGGGATATTACTGGAAGTCAGTACGTCCAGGAACTAGTGTGGTTCGTTCACTAATTCAAATTATAATAATCTAATCCTATGAATTATAGTGAAACTAATGTCATTACCATAAATGGGAACATAGATTATAAGTATAATAATGATAGTCACAATAAACACATGTTAATCCTGAGGAATTCTGCATGTAAGTAATTCAGAAAGTTCATGAATGAATACAAAGAATCTTAGCTTAAAGACGATTCCTTTATGTAAGCCACGACGCTTCCTCTAATTCCCTGGGCTCGGCTGGCTGACGAATGGGATGGATTAACATGGGAGAAGGCGGCAGGGAGAATTCTTCTCACGTGCTGCAAGACAAATATTTACAGTAGCAACTAATTAAACTACTGAATCTCTATATTCAAGAATTTAAGAGTTACAGGTGATAATAAGCAATCACCTGTGGTTTGGTGTTATCATGCGTCGTCACGGTCAATCACCCAGCTACTACACTACACTTTACCAGATGCATCAAATAAAGATAAGATACTTAGCTAATATGGGCACTGAATAAGTTTTAAGATTGCCGAAATTCGCGTCCCCAGGCTCTGGCTTCAGCCTATCCTGGATAATGGCGCGCTTCCCTGGCCGGTCACGTGTAGTCAGGAACCACATTAAAAAGGTTCCTTATGTTGCACCAGCACCAGTTGAAGATATTATCTGCGAGGTTGTTCACGCCTCACAGTGGCGACTTTCATCTGAGGATGGATAACGTCTACCCTGATGGCTGGGCAATGGCGTCTCCTCGTGAGCACAATACGGGTAGGTCTGCCCCAGAGCTTCCCTCCACGTGTACTGGCGTGCCTCTCCTCACCCACGCCGCGTCTCGCGTTCATTAGACAAATTATTGTCATGAATATTAGTATTTCTCGCATTTATGCTTGAAATGTCGAAGACTGGACGGGTTTATTATTTAGAAGAGGGAAATATTATTATTTGCCAATTTAGTGATAGTAAACATATACGGGAGAGGAATTAATGTCTCTCCATGGCATTCACTCGTGACGTTAACTTTTATTACTAGATAACTGCTATGACTCTAACGCTCTATTCGGCTTTTAGTTGGAGGTCAATTTATCTGTAATTAATTACCACAGAGAACGCCTTAGTTATAGAGAATCAAATTCAATTCTCAGATACATTGGATATAATGTGTTTATTGCAATGAAATCTGACGCAATACTGGCGTCGGGTGACGTGAGAATTCTAGCCTACTGCACAGATGAAATTATTAGTACATGAGAATTCTACGTGGTGTTAATTTTACTTACTACAATAATTAGTAGAGTTAGTAATAATTAATGAGAATACAACAGTGTTGTATTCGGTGTTGGAAATTTCCAACATAACTCCGGGGGGAGGATTCTAGGGTCGTAGTGTACTGTGGAGTACTGACCTATCCCGAAGTTGATATCAAGATTAGTACATTAGTAGGTTAATATGTTAGTATGTTAGTACACACATAACGAACGTCCCGTATTTATCAAGGACTTACAAGAACTCAAGTCTTGCTATTTACATGTCAAATGAAACATGTTACTTATAGCCTACACAATAATTAAAGAATTGCTCTTAGTTGAGAACTATAATAGGTTTGTAGTTTCCCTTAGTGGAAACACGCATTAAATATTGAAACATTAAATGATTAAGTTATCGGTAATCAGGAACACTCTAAAGCTCACAATAAACTCAACAACTAGGGTCGCAGTGACATGTAATGGTGTATTACGTAGCTGCTGAATCGTAGGCAAACTCAGAATAAGTTCCTAAGAACTGATAACACTATTGTATGATTATACAGTAAAATATTATTAGTCATTTAAGATCAAGGAGACTATGACACTACAGTAAGGTCACTGTCTAGGGTCGCTGTGACTTGTAACTATTGGGTTACTAGACAATAACATCACGCCGTATCATGATCACCCCAAATTCAAATGAGGAAATTGAATTTAATGTGCACTGCCGTGCAGTAGTCATTCTGACTGATGGTACAACTAATTTGCTAACTAGCTAAAATAATAGAAAAGTAGAGAACTGAAAAGTTTATTCATTAAAATCAAGGAAAATTCTGAGTCGACAGTGAGATTAGTAGCCTAGTCATTCTGACTTATGAGCTAATTGAATGGCAGCTCATAGGCTTGACACTGTAAACTTGTTAATACGAAATCACCTTTACATGAATTTGAGTTTATTAAATCAGTCTCTATAAGTATAGTCAACTGTAATTAATGGTGAGTACAGATTAGGCTAGTACTCAGTTGACACTAACTAAAGTCCCTAAACCTACCTAAATAAATGGTTTGAATTTCTAACCTACCTAAGTAAGGGACTAAGCTAATTGTGAGCAAAAACTCGAATTAACATTGTGAGCAGTATTGAGCTCATTAGCAAGTCGAGCTATATTGAACTCGTGAACATGGTGAGCTCGTTAGCAGTGCTAACAGGGTGAGTTACAGTGAACTCGTCAACAGTGTTGACAGGGTGAACTACAGTGAGCTCGTTAGCAGTGCTAACAGGGTGAGTTACAGTGAACTCGTCAACAGTGTTGACAGAGTGAGCTACAGTGAGCTCGTTAGCAGTGCTAACAGGGTGAGTTACAGTGAACTCGTCAACAGTGTTGACAGGGTGAGCTCGTTAGCAGTGCTAACAGGGTGAGCTGCAGTGAGCTCGTTAACAGTGTTAACAGGGTGAGTTCAGTGAACTCGTTAGCAGTGCTAACAGGGTGAGTTACAGTGAACTCGTTAACAGTGTTGACAGGGTGAACTACAGTGAGCTCGTTAGCAGTGCTAACAGGGTGAGTTCAGTGAACTCGAATTAACGAGGTGGAGTTTTGCATCATTCAATTATCATGACGAGCAGTGCTCGTGGCATGGGGAACATTAAAGCGTTCGATTGTCATGGCGAGCAATATTAAGCTCGTACGCATGGGGAACAAGCACTCATATTATTACGTTAATTCTAAGGTGAGCTATATTAAGCTCATGAAGCATGTTAATTAACAATGCTGATGTTTAACGATAATGCATTAAACATATTAGTTCTCTGTAAATTCGCTTACATATTAGTAAGTTTGCAAGTTTGTTCGTGCTGCGCTCCTACACTAAATAAGCAGAAACGAAAGAAAACAACTCAAACAATTAATGCAAGTATTTATCACTAACTCTTAGTGCAGAAAACATGGTATTAAGAAGGTTTTCTTGGCAAACCTTTAAGCGCAAGTATAGTGGACCAGTGGTCCTAGTGAATTTGTAATTACTGAAGTTGCTTGGTGACTTCAAAGAATTACTAAATTCAGGAAATGCCAGTGGCATTGAGTGCTAGATTCTCTAGCCTAACATTATTAATTACCTAGGGAGTACTAGATTCTCTAGCCCAACATTACAATTTACCTAGGAAGACTGAGTGTGGTCAATTACTACTTGTCGAGAATAATTCTAGGTCTGCAGTGAATTCAATAGTTTGGTCGCTGTGACTTGTACTTGTTTGAGTACGGACCATTGGTTTTCACTGAGAGCTATGAAACATCTCGGCGAATATCAATTGCACTACATTCAATCTGAGTTTATTACTCAGCTGTGTTTCTCCTTTTAGCTTGCTGCTGGAGAATTGATTTACTGCTGACTAATTTATTATTATTGGCAGGTTTAGGCTTGTTCACATTCAGAACTTTACCAGTAAGTAAGTAGCCACCTGCAGATTGGAGCATATTCATTCCCAATCGTTTAACATGTCCAGTTATGAACTGGTAATAGTAGTCGGCTCCTACTAGTACATCTACATTGTTAAGGTGGTCAGACGTTAACTTGTTGTCAGCCAAATTAATTTCACGTTCCTGCAGGAAGTGAGCTGTGTACCCCAGACCCTTAATATTTAAGTCTAAAGGTATTTGATCTACAACAATGGCTTGGACAGCCTTGGCATGACTACCTAGTCGTACAAGCGGTTGAACTACTGAGTATTCATGGGTTCCTCGATTTATCATGGACCCTGACAAGTATAATTTTACCAGTCCTATTGGTTGTAAATTAAGTGCCTCTGCTGCTCTTTGAGTAATGAAAGTTCTCTGGGAACCTTGATCAAATAGTCCACGTATGGTGATCTTGGTTCCTCTGTTCTTCACTTGAAGTTGGGCAGTAGGCAAAGCAGCATCCACTTGAGATGCTTGTGAAGTTACGCTGTACACATCCTGCACCTTGCAGCACTGTACTGGTGTAGATTCTCTACGTCCTATTCTAGAATTGACATAATTAGTCCTAACTAATTTGCACAGTGCAGCATGATGCTTGCCCCTTCTACACCTATTGCAGGTATTCAGTGGGGTGTCACAGCTGTTAACATTATGTGGTTTGAGACACCTAGTACATTTGTGTAATTGTTTGAGTCGTCTGACTCTTGTGTCTCTATTAGGAAATTTAGTACATTTGTACAGAGAATGTTTTTGATTGCAAAACAAACACATTCCCCATCCTACAGATCGTTTAGGGGTTACCGATTTAGGTAAAACAGTATTTGCAGGTTGTGATGGTTTTGTTGTTTGCATTTGCTTGTTATTTATTCTCTTGTGAGTACTTGGTGTACTCTGGGGAACCATTAATAGGCTCTTGGGAGTGCTCTTTGGACTATTAGGTCTCTTAGGAGCACCTGTGGGGCTCTTAGGCCTCACTGATGAATCAGTATTTGACTGATTGTTGTTACATTGATTATTAGCATCTTGGTTACCTAGTGACAGTGTCACTTTAGGAGTTTCAGGTAAGGAAACTGATGTAGGTACAGTTTTGGTGCATTCAGATTTAGCATTAATTGCTTGGTCTGCTGTATGATTGCTCATATTACGCAAACCTGTAAATATATCCTGCATTGACAGGGTATTACCATTCTGGCATACATATAGTTTATTAAGTGTGTCACCAGACAATTTTCTCTGGATGATAATTTTAGTCATCCACTCAGTAGTTGGGTGATCCACCTCTTTACTGAAAGAATTTATCAGTGACTCAAGCTGAAAACTAAAGGCTTGTAAAGAGTCAACTGATTGCTCTGGTGAAGATAAATTTAATAATTGGTGCACAAGGTTTATAATAGTCTTCTCATTGTTAGCACTTGCTTTAGAAGGCTGTTGTGAGCAATTGTGACCATTACTTGTGTTGCTTAAGGCTTCTTGCTTAGCCTCAGCTTTGATTACAGCTTCGACTGCTGCAGCAGCTTTAGCTTTATCATTTTCTGGTTCAGATTCACTGATTATTGCAGCTTCACTTGTTTCATCTGCAGCTTCACTTGTTTCTCTGGGTTCTGGTGATAAGCTAGTTAATTCAGTAGCCTTATGTATTGAACTTATAGAATCCAGGGAACATTGAGAAGAGTGGTCTGAAATTTGATCAGACTCTGTAAACAAATCATCACATGAAGCTGTATTAGATGAGAGGTTAGAAAATGAAGGTTGAACTTCAGTTGTTGATCCTGTGTAGTGATCAGTATTGATTAGAGGATTCTCCTCATCTTGAGGTAGTTCAGGTATTTCATCTGAACTGAGTGTTAACTCGGGTACAGGTCTATTAATGATCTGATCTAGCCACTCGGGAATATCTAGTCTCGCAAGCACCTTATCATATTGGTCTAACCTGGTTTGAACGCTACGTTCATAGTTATCAAGATCAGATTTTGTTAGACATAAGTCGTCTGAGACAGTATGATCGACCTGGAGTAAATTCCTGTGGGACTCGATTACAGTCTTGATATAATCATATCTTTTGTTAGCGCTCCTTATGGAACTTGCTATTCTGTAGACGTAATCTGGGTCAGTTTCTACACAGTTGTCACATTTGATAAACTGTTTTTCTAAGGGACGTTGAAGAGCTGTCAAGAATCTTGCATTCCTTTGTAAAGGATTCATTCTTGCGGTAAATTGAGCCTGATAGGGCTTATGTAGCTAGTGGTATAGCTATGTTGTCTGCTCCTTGATGTAGAGCAGGTATAAGTATTGACAGCCTGGTATTTCTTGAGGCTGGTTGTAATTTACCTCATTTAGAGGTTAGCTACCTCCCTAATAATAAGCAACTAAGATTTGAGTGGTACCTTGGTCTCACTACAGGTGTTCCTCAGCTTAGCTCTTCTAAATCAGCCTCGGATGGGTAGTGGACTTACAGTAACACTCAAAGACATACATAGAAATATGCAATAAAATAATTACACAATAAATGGTTAATCCCACCCTTGCTAGGGTCAGCACAAAGGAATAATACATGTGTCACTAACTAGCTCAAGCCTAGTCGTGAGAATTTCTACTTAAGAAACTACAACTATATTTAGTCTGTGCTTGTGCCAAATTCAACACAATCACAGCCTAAATTGCTACCTAACAAAGGTTGGCAAAGATTATATTATGATGCAGTAATGTGCAAATAATTGTGGTGTGTTTTTGGGTTTTTGTATTTTATATAATATACACTTGTGTAATTATGTGTATAAGAAATTAAATGAACACAAAGGAATTAATTGTGTTTGGCAAGTATTCTACTGCCGTAAATATTACCTAACTCCTGAATGTACTCCTAATTGTGGAATATAATATTATCAGGGTTAGTAATGATTAACTAGTATGAGATCAGTAATTTATATTAGTATACTGGATCCCTAAATGTTAATGATCCACTGACTTGAGTGAATCAGTAATTATAACATGGATTCAGGCTATAATGGACAGCCATATATTGAAACATTGGTATAGCCTAAATGGTTAACACTTAATTGGTGTTAGAGATTAATATAAGGTTATGAGCTGTTGCTCTTGGTGACCTAAAGATTCTACTTCAGTATGAAGTGTAGGTCTAAGTGTTGTGGGTAATTGGCTATGACCCACTAAAGCTACCTTATACATGAGGTGAAAGTAGCAATATGTTAGTGTGATCTAGACTAACTGATGTGTTACACTGTTAGTTGACACAATTAATTAAATAGTTAGTCTAGCTTATGTCACACAAGGATTAGTTATTAATGATTAATATTTTAATTATAAATTTAATGCCTATCCGGTTCGATAAGGACCATAATGTGGGACATTTGGGGCTTGAATCTGATTATTTAAATGTTAATGTAGTAAATTAAATTACGAAGGACCACCCGCTTTTATAGTAAAGAGGGAAACTGAGAATTTCTGATCATTAGATAATTCCTAGATGAACCAGTAACTATGGATAAAATACTAGAGAATATGATCATAGAAATAATTAATGGGCTGTATAATTAAATGAATCAAACCCTCAAACACCTACATTGGGGGGATATTACTGGAAGTCAGTACGTCCAGGAACTAGTGTGGTTCGTTCACTAATCCAAATTATAATAATCTAATCCTATGAATTATAGTGAAACTAATGTCATTACCATAAATGGGAACATAGATTATAAGTATAATAATGATAGTCACAATAAACACATGTTAATCCTGAGGAATTCTGCATGTAAGTAATTCAGAAAGTTCATGAATGAATACAAAGAATCTTAGCTTAAAGACAATTCCTTTATGTAAGCCACGACCCTTCCTCTAATTCCCTGGGTTCGGCTGGCTGACGAATGGGATGGATTAACATGGGAGAAGGCGGCAGGGAGAATTCTTCTCACGTGCTGCAAGACAAATATTTACAGTAGCAACTAATTAAACTACTGAATCTCTATATTCAAGAATTTAAGAGTTACAGGTGATAATAAGCAATCACCTGTGGTTTGGTGTTATCATGCGTCATCATGGTCAATCACCCAGCTACTACACTACACTTTACCAGATGCATCAAATAAAGATAAGATACTTAGCTAATATGGGCCATGTATAAGTTTTAAGATTGCCGAAATTCGCGTCCCCAGGCTCTGGCTTCAGCCTATCCTGGATAATGGCGCGCTTCCCTGGCCGGTCACGTGTAGTCAGGAACCAGATTAAAAAGGTTCCTTATGTTGCACCAGCACCAGTTGAAGATATTATCTGCGAGGTTGTTCACGCCTCACAGTGGCGACTTTCATCTGAGGATGGATAACGTCTACCCTGATGGCTGGGCAATGGCGTCTCCTCGTGAGCACAATACGGGTAGGTCTGCCCCAGAGCTTCCCTCCACGTGTACTGGCGTGCCTCTCCTCACCCACGCCGCGTCTCGCGTTCATTAGACAAATTATTGTCATGAATATTAGTATTTCTCGCATTTATGCTTGAAATGTCGAAGACTGGACGGGTTTATTATTTAGAAGAGGGAAATATTATTATTTGCCAATTTAGTGATAGTAAACATATACGGGAGAGGAATTAATGTCTCTCCATGGCATTCACTCGTGACGTTAACTTTTATTACTAGATAACTGCTATGACTCTAACGCTCTATTCGGCTTTTAGTTGGAGGTCAATTTATCTGTAATTAATTACTACAGAGAACGCCTTAGTTATAGAGAATCAAATTCAATTCTCAGATACATTGGATATAATGTGTTTATTGCAATGAAATCTGACGCAATACTGGCGTCGGGTGACGTGAGAATTCTAGCCTACTGCACAGATGAAATTATTAGTACATGAGAATTCTACGTGGTGTTAATTTTACTTACTACAATAATTAGTAGAGTTAGTAATAATTAATGAGAATACAACAGTGTTGTATTCGGTGTTGGAAATTTCCAACATCTGCTCTCATCTCTCTATATTATACACTAATCTATCCCTATCTCAACTATGGTATCTGTGCATGGGGTTCAACCACTGCAAACCACCTCAAGTCCATCATCACCCAGCAAAAATCTGCTATCAGAATAATATCAAATTCTGCTTTCAGACAACACACAGCCCCTTTGTTTAACTCCCTAAACATGCTAAACATAATCTCACTCCACAAATTCTCTTGTGTCAACTACATTTACAAAACCCTGTTCTTAAATGCAAATCCTTGTCTGAAACTCTTCCTGGACAGATGTAATAGGACCCATTATCACCACACCAGAAATAAATATCTCTTTGATATCCCCAGAGTTAAACTTAATCTGTGTAAACACTCTATGCAAATAAAGGGACCCAGTTTATGGAACTCACTCCCTACTGAATTGAAAAGCTGTCCAACTTTTACATCATTCAAAATCAATACTAAAAAGTACCTAATTTCATCTTCATAGTTTTTCACTCTTTGCCTTAAAATTGCACTGTATCTATTGCTACCCAATCTCCCAACCTTTATGTTCCCAATTTGAACATCTTTACCATTGTGATCATTGCTGTCTTCTTATATGTGCTGCCAATCTGCTGTATGGTGTTTATAAATCTTGTTTATCTGTATCTTTTGCTACCCAGTCTCCCAATCTTTATGTACCCGATCTGAACATCTTTACCATTGTGATCATTGCTGTCTTATATGTGCTGTCAATCTGCTGTATGGTGTCTATTAATCTTGTTTAAATTACTAATCAAGCTGTCAATGTAATCAATCAGAGCTTTAATATAACAATGTGCTTTAATATACTTACTAAGCTCTCTCATCTCATTTTTCTCTTGTAATGTATCTTTATCATTTATCCATTCTGATAGAAATTACCTACTTAAAATTATCTGCTAGATTAAGGACCTGCCCGAAACGCTGCGAGTACTAGTGGCTTTACAAGAATGTAAATACTGTACTATCCAATGTATTCTCACAAACCCAATGTACCTTCTTGTATATATATATAAATAAATAAATAAAAATAAATAAATTGTTTTGGATTATTTCAAGCTTTTTCCACTGTTGTGGAAAAGTCTTGTGAATGCAGGTGCGGCATAGTCAATCACTGATCTGACTGCCTGTACATAGTATGTGCGAAGGACTTGCAGATTGGCTCCACCAGAGAAGGTGGTTAGCAACCTGAGGATTGCCGTCCAGGCCGCAGTGCTCTGTCTCTTAAGTAAGTGATCTCAGCATTAAAATTTGTGTGTCCAGGATCATTTCTAGATACTAATAAGTGTCCACCCATTCAATTGGTTGACAGTGTACTGTGAGTTCGATGTTGGGCTTCGCTATTTTTATGAATACGGCTTTTATCTTTGTGGGGTTGAGTTTGATACCAATCTGCTTTGCCTCTTCACTGATGGAGTCTAAGCATTTGGGTGCAAAGCGCGCCGCATCCTTTCCTTTTATGATGACAAAATCGTCCCCGAAGTTTCAGCCTCATAATTCTTTCCATTAAACAGTTGAAGAGAAGGAGACTCAGAATGCCTCCTTGCGATGTACCATTTTCAGGTATTTTGTATTCAGAGACTGTGCCAAGAAGTTTTTCTTTTGCTTCTCTGTTTATGAGACTATTTATTTTGTCTAGGAGACCAGGTTGCCTTTGACCTTTTTGTCGATGAGTTAGCAGAGAATAGCTGGGGCGCTAGCCAGTTCAAAGGCTTTCTCGAGGTCCAGGAATAACAGCATTCCTGGTATGTTATTGAAGTGGGCTAACAGAGCTGTAATACATGCCACTGTGTCAAACCCTCTTCTATAGACATACATATTATGGTGAAGTCTAGGCCTTTTCCACTGAAGTCTGTTGATAGCAATTCTGTCTGCCCTCTTGGCAGCGCAGCTTTGAAGAGAGATGGGCCTGTTATTTGCTGAAACTTTGGGTTTTGTTATCAGCACTATGTCTGCTCTATTCCAAGCTGTAGGTCTAGTTTGAGAAGTCAAGGCTAAATTAACTAACCTAAAGTATGCAATGTTTCCCTCTGGGCCGATATTTCTAATCATTTTATAGGTTATTTTGTCGTCTCCAGTGGATGTATCTTTGGAGTTTTTCTTAGACCGATTCAGCTCATCTTGAATGAAAGGGGTATTAGTGTCAGAGACTTCTGCACCTGCTGTAAGTATTCTGTGCCACCTTTCTTCCTCTAATCCGGTTTTTACTTCTAATACATTTGGTTGAAGCTGATTACTGGCTGGTCTTTCTGCAATCCAGGTTGTCAGCACTTCTGCTTCCAGTTAAGGATCCTAAGGGTGTGGGGCTTTGGGGTTTTTATTTCCCTTTGCCCGGTGGATTTGCTGCCACATCTCTCCATGAGAGGTGTGTTCATTCAGGTGTGAACACCATTCCAGCCACTTTTGTTCTTTTATTATCCTGGACTCTTGATGCACATGTTCCTTGACCTCACAAAGTAAGGTCCTGTTGAGGTCACTTGGTAGCTTTTTGTATAGCTTCCTTGTTCTCTTGAGTCTATGATTGAGTTCTTTGACACGTTCAAAATTGTTCTATTGATCTTTGTGGTGTCTTGTGGACTGCTTTTTTATTGGAATTCAGTGGTTAGCTGCACTTTGAATTGTTTTAAAAAACCTTGTTCTGCCTGATTAATGTTTTCGGGAACATCAGAGTTTCTATGCCAGTCTAGAGTGAGGTTTAGAAATCGATCCCATTTTGCTAAAGCAAAGTTCCGGCTTCAGGTGGAGGTGGGGTGGGTAGATCTAACTTAAGATCAATTTGGTCCCCAAAGTGGTCGCTTGTGGGTGTGGGCTCAACTGACCATGTTGCTGCATCACTTAGGCAAGCGGAAACGAAAGTAAGGTCTAATCTACCTACTTGGATGTGGGTGGATTCATTCATGTTTAGGATTTGGATTTCTGGTAGATGGTCTAGTAGATGTGCTATGTGAGTGCCGGCCTCATTTATTGTGTTCGAGCCCAGTACCAATCGAAGATGGGCATTATAATCACCACAAATGATTGTGTTTAATGTAGTCCCGTGTCCAAATAACGCCGAGAGATCCATTTCAGCATGTGGAGACCATCAAATATTAAACATTACAAGTTTTTAGTGCCTTAGCTCAATGGGTACTCCCATTACCTCTGTCCATGCTCCATAGCCGGGTGGGCTGGTTATGGGTTTGGAGATCAGGTTACATTTCACATAGATTGCACATCCCCTGGATGGTCCATTGACCCATGGGAGGAAGAAGCCTCGATACTCTGAGATTTTAGGTTCTAATCCGGCTCGAAGCAAGCTCTCCTGTAGTATCAGGATGTCTATGTCTTTGGTAATGCTATGCATTGCAAGTGTTGCAATTTTGTGCACAGCCCGGTCGGCCGAGCGGACAGCACGCTGGACTTGTAATCCTCTGGTCCCGGGGTCGATCCCGGGCGCCGGCGAGAAACAATGGGCAGAGTTTCTTTCACCCTATGCCCCTGTTACCTAGCAGTAAAATAGGTACCTGGGTGTTAGTCAGTTGTCACGGGCTGCTTCCTGGGGGTGGAGGCCTGGTCGAGGACCGGGCCGCGGGGACACTAAAGCGCCGAAATCATCTCAAGATAACCTCAAGATAAGAAGCCCTTGCGCATTCCATCGCAGAATCTTTAGTCCTCTAGGTTGTTCGAAGTTGCTGATATTGCCATGGTATAAATGGAATCTGATGAACACGCCATCGAAGTTGAAACTGGAGTTGAGGATCTTGGTGTACCTGAAAATGACTCAT